>NW_007726458.1:412189-441603 GCF_000696425.1 Galeopterus variegatus
AAAAAAAAAAAAAAAAAAAAAAAAAAAAAAAAAAAAAGCTGCTTCTCTGTGGGCCGGCCCGGTGGCGCACTGCTACAGTGCGCCGCTTGAGAGCGAGGCGGCGCCCCCGCCGAGGGTTCGGATCCCACATACAGACCGGTTCCCGCTCACTGGCTGAGCGAGGCGCGGGAGCAGCACCGAGGATTGCGATCCCGTTGCCGGTTCCCAGTCCGGTACGGGGGCAACACTGAGGGTTGCGATCCGTTGCCGGACACGGAAAAAGACAAAAAGACCAAAAAAAAATATTTAAAATATCTCTTTCACTTTGTCTATTTCAGTATTTACTGCTGTTTTATATACACATGTGTGCTATATATATTTTTAGTTAATGCTTTGATGCACATGATAAAACGTTTCTGAAGGCACAACAGAGGACAATGCACATTCAGTTCCTCTAGCCCCTGTGTCTTCCTCCAGAGATGTTCTGCTCTGTTATGTTATTGAAAGGTGGTGATGGCAAACACCACAGTGTCCCAAGTTATAGGCAACTGTCAGTAGGTTGAGGATATGGTTCTCCCAATTCTCGTCACCCTCCAGAGAGGAGTATAGGTGCCACAGTGAGGTGGGGTCCACATAGGACCTGGGGTGCTCTCCATTTTCTAGGTGTCTCCTAGGTGCTGCCTACCATGGGGCACATGGTAGGCACACCATCTTATTAATGGACACCATAAATCTAGTTTTTCCTTCTTTTTTGCAGTTACTCTTCTGTTAGGTACTTCCCCATCATTTTTCATTATTTTGCTCTGATGTACACTGAAAACCTTTATATACTGCTGTAGATTTTGAATTTTTAGTTTCAATGGCTCAATTTTAAATGTTATCTAATTTTAATTTGTTCTGTTTTACCCATAAATTATTTATAATTTTTGAGTGTCCAAACATATACAGGTATCTCCTGGATTACCTTTAATCATACTGACTTTAATTTAATGTGGTTGTAGTTGGAAGTCATAGTCTGTATTATAGTGATTCTATATCAATCAGGTATATTTGCTAATTCTAATACATGGTTAAGTTTTTCTAAATGTTCCATGTGTGCTTGAATGTGTTCTCTGAGTTTAGGTGGAGTGTTCTCTGTGTGCTCATTAGATCAACTCCTTGTTAATTGTGTTCTTAAATTTTTCTGTGTTTCTGTGGCCTTATTAATTTTTCGTATGCTTAATCTACACATTTCTGAGTGAAATCAGTTAAAATCCTTCTGTGCATGTATCTTTGTCCTTTCCTTTATAACTATTTCCAGTTTTGCTTTACATATTTTAAGGCAGTGCTGGGTGAACACAGGTTAAAACGATTAAATCTTGATGCATCATTCCTTTTACTGCACTGAAACCATCTGTGATAGCACCTTATTCCTGAAGGACTATTTTGTTTGTTGTTCCTATGGCCACTTTAACTCCCCCCCTTCCCTTCCTTTCCTTTCATATCCTTTTATTTTCAGTCTCTTTGTTTTACTGTGCTTTAGGTGTTCTTGGGCCGTCAGCACAGAGGTAGACTTTATATAGTCTCAATTGAGAGTCTGCTTCTTAATGGTGAAATTAATCCTTTTCGCTAACTGTGACTAGTAATATATTTGAGGTTGTGTATGCTACCATGCAGGTCAGAAATCAAGCACTGCCCTTCATCTGGACCTGGTGTACCACCCGCTCAGTCATCACTCACATGGCTCTCACGTTCTTGCTTTTCTCTTGTTAGTTACATCACCCAAGCATCTATCCCTAAACATTGTAGTCCTGGCGCTTTGAATTATATAAGAAAATATAATCAAACAGCATGCATCATTTTGTGTCTGATTTATTTTGTTCAACTTTATGTTTGAGATTCATAAACATTGTGCTTTCTTCATTTTCATTTCTATGTACTCTTCACCTTTATGAATATATTGCATTTTTTTTTCCTTTTTGTCTTTTTTCGTGTCCGGCAACGGATCGCAACCCTCAGTGTCGCGCCCGTACCGGACTGGGACCGGCAACGGGATCGCAACCCTCGGTGTTGCTCCCACGCCTCGCTCAGCCAGTGAGCGGGAACCGGTCTGTATGTGGGATCCGAACCCTCGGCGGGAGCGCCTGCCGCGCTTCCCAAGCGGCGCGCTGTAGCAGTGCGCCACCGGGCCGGCCCCATATATTGCATTTTAATTGTTCCTTAATTTTTGGAAAATATTTGACAAATATCCAAGTCTAAATAACCATAGTTTGGTCCATCAGTCATTCTTTCACATAAAATTGACGTTTGTGAGTAGAGCGGCTTGTTTCAGCTCACAGAGCACAGGGCTTTCCTCCAGGCAGTCCTCCTCCTTGGGAACATCACAGAAATGCTTTTCACATCCTCCTGTTTCATCACACAGAATAGTTAAAGGACCTGTGCCCAGGGGTTGAGATTTAATAGAAACAGTGACTTTATTGCATTCAAGGATATTCTTACATGGAACTGACTTTTTTTTAGACTGTAAGTGTGTGTCAGTAAAGAACACAGTGGCCACTAGTACACTTGGCTCTGCTTTCACCCACAATTGCTTTTGTACTGTTGGTGCAAACTCAGCACAGGGAAGAAGGCAAAGGACATCTTGGTATGAATGTGAGGCTAGTTTTGATGAGAGGACCTGCTGAAGGGCGTCAGGGCTCCCAGGTGTTCATGGATCACACTGAGAAACACTGTTCTGTTGGATTGCATTTTACTTACTGACTTGTTGAATTTCCTTCTGTATGCTGAATATGAGCCCTTTATTGGTTTTGTGCATTGCATATATCGCCTGTATTTTTTCACTGTATTTATGGTGTCTTTTTTAAAACACAGATTTATTTTTAATCTAGTCATTCTTCTTAATGGTTACTACTTTAGTCCTGTTTATTTGTAAGTCTTCCTTATCATGAGGTCATAAACGTATTTTTTTGGTATATATTTTCTTTTATCAGCACTATCCAAAAGAAGTAATAATGTGAGCCTTAAATGCAAGCCACATAGATAATTCACATTTTCTAGTAGCCACATATCAAAAACTAAAAAGAGGGCTGGCCCGGTGGCGCACTCGGTAGAGTGCGGCACTTGGGAGCGCGGTGGCACTCCCGCCGAGGGTTCGGATCCCATATACAGACCGGTCTGCTCACTGGTTGAGCGCGGTGTGGGCACGACACCAAGGGTTGCGATCCCGTTGCCGGTCACGAAAAAAGACAAAAAGGGAAAAAAAAAATTAAAGAATTTTGAATAAAAATAAATAAAAATTAAAAAGAAATACGTGATGTATTTTTTTTTACCTCAATATATTCAGACTTTCATTTCAACATATAACTAATATAAAATACTGATTTTTAATTTTTTTTTTATTTTTAAAGATGACCGGTAAGGGGATCTTAACCCTTGGCTTGGTGTTGTCAGCACCACACTCTCCCAAGTGAGCTAACCAGCCATCCTTATATAGGGATCTGAACCCGTTGCCTTGGTGTTATCAGCACCACACTCTCCAAGTGAGCCACGGGTCGGCCCTGATTTTTAAATTTTGTATTTTATTCAAAATCCTGTGATACAGCCATATCAATTTGAACTACCCACATTTCAAATTAGCCGCATATGTCTAGTGGCTGCCTTACTGGACAATACACTATTACAGCTTCATCGTCTGCTTTTCATATTAGACCTGCAACCCACCTGGAATTGAAATTAAATTTCTTACATGGTGTTAGGTAAAGGTCAAGTTATATTTATTTCTGTGTGGATATCCACATCCCTAGCAGGATTTGTTGAAAGGACAGCTGCCTCTTGCCTCCTCAAACTCTTCAGCACCACCTTTGTTATAAATCACGTGTCCATTATGTGTGGATCTGTTTCTGGGCTCTCTGTTCTATTCTGTTCTGTTGGTTTGTTTGCCTTTGTACCAACAGTGTGTTGTCTTAATTATAGTAACTTTGTAATAAATCTCATATCCAGAAAGTCCCCTTATTTTGTCCTCTTCAAAAATGTCTTGGCTATTTTGGCTCTTTGCATTTCTGTATAAATTGAAAATTACCTGGTCAGTTTCCACAAAAAAATACCTGTTGAGGTCTGACTGGGATTGCATTGACTCTATAAGTCAGTAGGAGGAGAATTAACAACTTTCTAATTGAGTCTTCTAATCCGTGAGTGTGGAATTTTTTTCCTATTTATTAATGTTTTATATTTTTCTGTGTTAAGTTATTGTGCCTTAAAAAAAAAAAAAAGATTCAGCAGTAGGTATTTGCAATTTTTTTTTTTTTTTTTTTTTTTTTTTTTTTTTTTAAAAGATGACCGGTAAGGGGATCTCAACCCTTGGCTTGGTGTTGTCAGCACCACGCTCAGCCAGTGAGCAAACCGGCCATCCCTATATGGGATCCGAACCCGTGGCCTTGGTGTTATCAGCACCGCACTCTACCGAGTGAGCCATGGGCCGGCCCGGTATTTGCAATTTTTAAAAATTTTAAAATCAGTTGATAGGAAACAAATTTATTTATTTATTTATTTATTTATTTATTTATTTCCTTTTTGTCTTTTTTCGTGACTGGTAACGGGATCGCAACCCTCAGTGTCGCGCCCGTACCGCGACCGGCAATGGGATCGCAACCCTCGGTGTCGCGCCCACACTGCGCTCAACCAGTCAGCAGACCGGTCTGTATATGGGATCCGAACCCTCGGCGGGAGCGCCACCACGCTCCCAAGCGCCATACTCTACCGAGTGTGCCACTGGGCCAGCCCCAGATAAGAAACAAATTTAACACCCAAAGATTAACATCCTTAATGCAAAAATAACTCTTAAAAATGAATTAGAAAAATCTAAGCAGAAATTTGGTGAAGGACATGGGCAGACAAGTCACACCACGGAGAAACACACGTGGGTAATAAGTATGTTCTAAGATGATGATGTGGCAGGTTAGGCGTGCTGGCCCTCAGCTCCTGTCTCAGGACCCCCAGGTGGCTGGCTCCATTTCTTGCCTGGTTGTTGCAGTTTTTTAATGCTATTTTAAATGGTATCCTTTACATTTTTCCTCCTCTAACTTTATTGGTATAGATGCAGTTGACTTCTCTTTTTCATGTGTTTGGACATTTCAAGACTCCCTACTTCTGTGAGTCAAAAGTGTCTTTGGCTTAATTGTCTTAATATTGTAGGATCCCAGTTTTTTTTCAAGAGTTACATTTTCAGTTCAGTCAGTTTGTCTAATGTGTCCTTTGTACTGCTGGATAGTCATACAGCAGTTATTGAAAGACTTGGTCATGGGCACATTCACCAGGACAGCGGATAGAATGGGAAGTGGCTAGTAGTGAGGAGCCGATCCTAGAGAACACAAGACATTTAAGAGGTGAAGGTGAGTGAGAAGCAGACGTCACAGGAGAGGAGAGGAGAGGAAAGCACGTGGGCATGATGTCCAGCACTGGAGGAAGCCAGTCGTTTGGAGGGTGGCAAGGTCAGTCGTTGGCTGGTTTGGGTTTGATTTTATGCTGCTTGCGAGGTAATAAGGTAGCCTGTTACTATTTCAGGGATGCTGGCAGAGGATAGCACACCACTAGATTGGAGACAAAGGACTTTATTACTCATGGCACAGCAAATAGCGTGAACACTGACATGTTTAAGTCAGTTCTCTTTACTCCCTCCCCAAGTTCCATAGCAGTGATCCAGGGTGGGTTTGTGTCACAGCTCAGGAGTGCCGATCGTGGGGGATGCCCCACTTCTACATTAAGCAGTAAGCACCCTGCTCTCTGTCTTAAGCTGCATAAACAACCCAGAGATGTGGCCTGGGGGAAGGAACAGTCAGGTCTTACAGCCTTGGCATATCCAAGACATGGAGGAGCAGAAGAGACCTACAGAGGACCAGCTCTCAACAGGTATTAAAGAAAGAAGTTAACCAAGAATAGATATGACAGGTTCAATATGGCAGCAGAGAGATTGTGTGTGATCTTGGCTAGGTCCGTGTGGGTGGAAGGGTAGGAGCAGAAGCCAGACTTAGCTGTGCGAAGAATGACTGAGTGGTGAGGCGCTGAGAAATTCAGTGTAAGGTACAGATTTTTAAGATGCTTGACTTTGGGGAGAGGAAAGGACAGAACAGGTCCAGAAGGTAATGGAGAAGCTGGAGGAAGGAACTGGGAATGTTGAAATGTGGAAGAAAAGAGTTTTGGGGGAAGTTTCTCCTCTTTACATTCTATTTTTTCACTAGGTAACATTTGAGAAATGAATAAGATGAATCAAGCTATTTCTGGCACTGTGCACCTGTCTGTGTGCTCTTCCCTTTCCCGTCTTCCTGCCTCCTCTTCTGAGATAGCCACTGTCCTTGAATTTTGTATTTACCGTCCCCTTATGTTTAAAAACTTAAAAATTTTTATCACCTATGTGTATCTTTAAATAATAAATTATTTTATTTGTTTTTTTGTCTTTTGGAGATTGGTGTGTTCTCACGTCATCTTCCGAGTCTTGCTTTTCTTTCTTTGTGAGATTCCTGCAGGCTGTCTGGGTGGCTGCAGCTCATTCATTGTCACTGACACAGTTCACTCATCATTAACATAATAAAGTCCACATGCAATTCAATGTGTAACTACACCACGACTTATTTATCAGTGACTTTGCTGAAGACATAGAGTTGTTTCCCATTTTGGGGGGGCATTTGGTATACCTATACCCTGGGTCTCACTTCTAAGAGTTTTGTTAAGGTATTTCTCTTTGGAGTAGAATTGCTGGGTTATAGTTGTTGAAATATTTACATTTATAAGACTGTTCCAATTTATATCCCCACTGACAATGTTTGGCTTCCAGTTACTCATATTCTTGCCCACACTTGGGATTGCCTCAGTTGTTTTTCCTCCTCAGTAGCATCCAGGCATTGGGCGAGAGTGTGGGGAGAGGGCAGTGTCAGGGTCAGGTTGGCTGTGTGGGCCCGATGCAAGGACAGATCTCCAGGGTATCAGAGCAGAGATGGCCCAGCTGGCTCTCCTAGTCTCCTGCCTCACCCAACTCTACACAGGGTGTCCACACAGGCCTGGCACAGAGCAGGCACCTAGAAATGGTGATTGAATGAAGGAACCAAGCCTACATTTGATTTTATCTAGCAATAATGTTTTGGGATTTCAAAATGTTTAAAATGCTCATCTTGCACTGTAGAGTTCACACCTTGGTAGGCTGTGGATGTGTTTTCATGTTTTTATGAATTCTCTGACAATTAAAACAATTTTTCTCTTCCGATGATGCTGGAGAGGGGCATATTTAGGTCATGGTTAGATCATTGGAGGGTCTGCCTGCTGTGTATCTGAGGACTTAGCCTCCTGATTTCTGTTCCTGGTGTTCTCTGATTCAGTGCTTGTCACAGCTATTGAGGAAAGAGCAGAGGTGTCTCATTACTTACATTCCATGCTAAGGCCAAGGGAAAAAATTCACCAAAGGAGAAATTCAAACAGGGGAAGAAGTGGTATTGTTGAAGCATTTTGCAGAGACCTATAAGGGGTACAGGCCTACTCAAAAAAAGCCTGCCACTTAGCAGTCAGAACCAGGCCAATGTTGAATTTAGCACTTTGGCTTCAGCTTCATCTGTCTCTTTAAAATAATGTTAATTTTTCAGGGTGTTGTGTTTTTTTTTGGGGGGGGGTTATTTGTTTGTTTGTTTGTTTGTATTTTACTTTTAAACCAACTTGGGTTTTTGTAGTTGTACAATGGTTAAAAAGCATAAGTTATGCTTCATTTTAACTTTTGTATATGTTTATTGACAACAATAGTTTCAGTCTGGAGGGGGTTCACACTTTGGTGAATTATTTTTCTTTAAAGGGCTCTGAGTAGCACCCAAGCATCCTGTCCCAAGGAAGGCTACTCAGCAAATGTTTTTTTTCTTTAAAAACTTTTTAATTGGGATATAACATAAAGTGTATAAAGCGAACTAATTTTAAGTGTACAGCTCCATACATTTTTATAAATGCGACAGACACTCATCTTTAAGTTTTAAAAAGTGTTTATAACTACAGAACTCATAGCATCAATTAAAAAGAAATGTTTAAAAGGAAAAATTATCTCCTTATTCAACAGAATACAGTTGTAAATTGTGATTTCCTCCCTCTCCTTATTCATATATGTGCATGAACTTTATAGATGCAACCCTTCCCCCTCCTTTAGTGTTATATCTTACACATCTTTTCATGTTAGTAAACCAGATCGTTGTTGGTGTTCTTAATGGGGATATAGTTTACGTACAGTGAAAGTCAGCCTTTTTAGTGTATAGTTTCATGTTTTGATGCCTGTATACAGTTGTGCAATCACCACCACATTCAAGATGTAGAACAGTTACTTACGTTACCTTTTTGTAGTCAACAGTATTGTTTTAATGATTCTATCATATAAAGAGATTCTTTGCCTTAAAAGGAAGGAAAATGTTATTTATTTTATTTATTTATTTATTTATTTATTATTAATTTTTTACATTCTAAGATGTTGCAGAGCAGTTGGGGGAGGGGGGGAAGTTATAGAGGGATAGGGTGAGAGAAAGAGGAAGGGAGGTGTGATTGAGGTCTGTGGCACCCCTCTCATTCCAGCAGGGGAGCCCAGGGGTGCTTCCTTCGGTGGCTTGGTGGTTGTCACTGGGCTGGATGCTGACAGAGTGGTGTGGGGGAAAGAGGGGCTGTGGCATGGCTGAGGCCCTCGGCATTCCCCAACCCTGGCTTGGGAGCCCGGGGCGCTAAAAGACAGAAAGTTGATCCCCCCATTGTTCACATGAAGAAACAGGCCTGAAGGTGACTCCTTCCAGGGTGCTGGCAGTCAGTGTAGAGCCAGTGACCTAGTCCGGGCTTCGGCTTCCCCGGTGGCCCTTCCTGCCAGCCTCAGCAAATTAATTTTCTGTTTTTCTGTTTTCAGGGTTGACTGTTTTAAAGGCTCTGTTTTGATTGTGGACGTTAGCATTTAATTTTGTTGGTGTTCTCACATCCCGCCTGTCATGGAAATGGAACTCTCGCATTTTACACTGAGGAGCCAGGTTCTCCAGTAGTTGCCATGCCCACAGATCCAATCAAGGCATATAGCCCCAATTTGGACCAATCATTTAAGAGTTTGGTATTATTTGTACTTATCTTAAGTGTTTGCCGTGTTAGGCCTTGGATCATAATAAAAACATATAAAATTCCTTTATAATGAACTTCATGAGAGTGATTGCTGATGCAATTTGTCAGTACTACCCAGAATTGCCAAATTGAGAGGACACAACTTGAGTCAGCTTCAGAGATAATCTAAGTGGTAGTCTTTGGCTCTTTTTGCTTGACATAATGCTTTTGATATTCACCCATATTGTTGCGTGTAGCAGTAGTTAATTCCTTTTTATTTATGAGAAGTACTCCATTTTATAGATGAACCACAATTTGATATCCGTTCTCCAGTGGAGGGACATTGTATCTTCTAGTTTGGGCTGTTACAAGTAAAGCCACTCGTGACACTCGAGTACCAGTGTTTGTGTGGCAGCGGCTGAGTTCTCTCTGATAAACACCTGGAGTGGAATTGCTGGGTCCTACAGGGTAAGTGTGTGATTAACGTTATGAGAAGCTGCCATTCTGTTTTCCAAAGTGCTTATACTATTTGCAGCCTTGTATGAGAGTTCCAGTGGCTCTTCGTCCTGGCCAGGTGCTGGATATTGACAATACGTACTTATAGCCATTTTAGTGGTTTATAGCATTATCTCATTATGGTTTTAATTTGCATTTTGTTAATGATTGTTGTTGTTAAGCATCTTTTCATGTATTTATTTTCCATCTATATCTGTTTGGTAAAGTAGCTGTTCGAATCTCCTGCCTCTTTTTAATTGAGTTGTTTGTCTTGAGATCTTTGTATATTCTGAATACAAGCCCTTTATCAGATATGTTTTGCAAATATTTCCTTCTAGCGTGCTGCTTTCCTTTTTATTACATAACACTGTCTTTTGAAGAGCAAAAGTTTTAAATTTTGATCAAGTTCAATTTATCAGTTTAAGTGATTTTTGCTTTTTGTGTTTTTGTGTTTTGCCTTTGCTACTCAAAGTTATAAAGACTTTTTTTCCCTATGTTTTTTCTACATGTCTTATGGTTTTAGCTTATACATTTAGGTCTGTGATCCATTTTGAGTGTAACTTTGTATCTTATAAAGTAAGGATTGAGGTTCATCCTTTTTGCACATGGATACTCAGTTGTTTCAGAGCTATTTGTTGAAAAGACAGTTTCATCTTTTGAATTACTTTGGCACCTTTGTCATATACACATATAACAACATATGTAGTTGATCCAACATATGCATGGATTTATTTCTGGTCCCTTTGTTCTACTTTACATACTTGTCTGTCTTTTGCCAGTTCGGTACTGCCTTGATTCCTGAAGCTTTTTGTAGGAAGTCATGAAATTATGTAGTAGCTGTCCTCCAACTTTGTTCTTTTTCAAAAGCATTTTGGATATTCCTCTTCAGTGTCCCTCTAGCGCCCTCTACCCACAAGGCCAAACATATGCCCACTGACAGAAGAGAAATGTTTACAGGGTGCAGTTCCTTCATCACAAAATATGTCAAAGAAGGGTGGGTTTGGAGCTGAGAGGCAAAAAAAAATTGGTAACTGGCTCAACCAGATTCCCTGAGTAGGTGATCTTTTTGCTGAGGCCTGAGTGGTAAAGGGCACTCTATCAGTCGATGAGAAGCTGTTCAAAGATTTAATGGGTGAGTGCTCTAGGCAAAGACAACAAGCATAGTAACACTGAAAGCAGAACTTAGTCCTGGGCAACATTGAAGGCTGTGGTAAGAAACATGGCGTTTGTTCCTGAGTGACAGGGGGGAGAACAGAAGGTTTTATGAAGGGGAGCAATATGATCTCACTCTGGCTGTTGCTTAGAGAACAGATTGTAAGCAGGTAGGGGTGGAAATAGGGGTGCCAGTAGAGAGCCAGTGCAGTTGCTCAGGCAGGAGGCAACAAACAGTGGCTTTAGCTGGGTTGGAAGCAGTGCATTGAGAAGAATGGGTGGATTGTGGATGTGTTTAGGATTGAGGTAGAGTGGGCAGCCTTGCTGTTGGGTTGGAGTGGGATGGAGGAGGAGAGAGTAAACCTCATGCACTGAAGGGTGCTGACCCGCTGCCGTTGGGGAGCAATTTCGTTCTTCCTCGTCTGACTGCCTGTCCCTGTCCCATGATGACATAGCAGGCAGACCCTGTGACCTTTCCGGTCACTTTCAGTATTGGAATTGTCTCATTTTCAGGTATTCAGGTTCTCTCTACATGAAAACCTAAATGTCTCACCTAATGCAGAGAGTTTCCCCCTCAGCTAGTAAGTGATGCCAGTAATCACCAAGGATGGAGAGTGGTGGCACGTGTCCTGTTCCCTGACGCTTTCCTGTTCCTCCAGGATGGAGAAGGAGTTCCAGAAAGGAGGAATTGGCAGTCTTTGTTCTTTGCCAGGCTGTCTTTGGTTCTTTTTGGCTGACTGGGGCCTGTGTTCTTAACAGGTAGCCCAGTAGTTGCTGACTCTTGCTATGGGAGGCTGTCTTAGTCCATTTGGGCTGCTATAACAAAATACCGTAGACTGGGTGGCTTATAAACAACAAAAGATGTATTTCTCATAGTTATGGAGGCTGGGAAGTCCAAGATCAAGGCACTAGCAGATTCTGTGTTTGGTGAGGACCTGCATCTGGTTCATAGACAGCACCTTTTTCCTGTGTCCTCATGTGGTAGAAGGGGCAAGGATCTTTCTGGGGACTCTTATAAGAGCAGTAATCCCATTGATAAACGCTCCACCCTCATGACCTAATTATCTCCCAAAGGCCCCTTGGGGGTTAGGATTTTAATGTATGAATTTGGTGGGAGGGGGACACAAACATTCAGACCATAACAAAATATTCACACCTTCTTTAGGTTGAAACCTCAGTAGGGACTTTGCACTGGACTGTCTGGTGGAGAGCCTTTCAGCACACAACCACTGCCCCCCTCTCTGCCCCTGTGGTATGATTCTGGGGCCTGCTCATCCAACAGGACCTATTCAGGTGTGGTTCTTTCGTGACAACACAAGCTCCTGGCCTCCCACATGATGGTGGCAGTGTAGCTAGCTCCCCTGCTGCTCCTTCCTCCCGCCGTCCACTGGGAGGCTGTCACGGTTTTCCACCTCAAAGTCTGATATTGGCATCCATGTGCCCAACTCCACGGGACACATGATAGGCTCTTGGAAGAAAGAGTTTTCATGTGCTTCTTCTAGCCTTAAGCTGGGGGGTTGCTACAAGTGTCTGAACAGACCTGACCAAGGCCAGCCCAGGTGATCCCCAGGCTCCTCAGCACAGGCCAATGCCCCGCCTCTCTGAGGGCTTGTCTCATTGGCTTTGTGCTTGATTTGGGGGTAAGGGAAGCTCCTCTCCCCTCATGGTGACAGCAGAGGAAATAGTACAGTTCTCCTAACCCATGTGAATTCCCTTCTAGAAGCCTGTCCCGTGACTCTGTACTCCTCTTCCTCAGGCTGTTAGGGGCGATGATTGTGGAGCTGGCTGCCCCCCTTGTGATCCCTGGGGAGCTCTCTGGCACCCTGCTTCACTACACAAGTGTCCTTAGCTCTGAGACTTGAGCCCACGTTCTCACATAGCAGAGCCAGTTCAGGGCCTGTCACTAGAGGGACCACAGAGCTGGCTAGGTGGGTGACTACAGGAAGAAAATGGTTTGGGGGTAGAGTGGGACCTAAGGTTGTATTTATGTTCTCTGTAGTCCTGACTGTGGACAATAGCTGTGGACACATCTGTCATGCTAGGAGCCTCCTTGGTCCTCAGAGCAGACAATGCAGGCATGGTGTCCCCGGGACACAGAGGCCTCTGCCTTTGGCCACTGGACACTGGGCTCAGAGAGGCCACTGGGTTTGCACTAAGTTCTTTCTCAAGCGACTGTGGATGTGTTGCTTCCCAGAGGTGCCCACTGGGATAGTCCTTGTATGTGCTGATTAGGACACTGGGAGTGAATTGTTCTTTAAAGAATAAAAGAAATTCACTGAATGTCTTCACATGATCATGATGTGAACTCTTGGAAGGTAAAAAACCATTGGTTCTAATCAAAATTCTTGAGTGTCAGAGAGAAAAAGTTTCCTCTCTAACGTCAGTTAAGGTATTTTCAATGTCTAGGCTTTAAGTTTTTTCTAAAACGTATTTTTCTGAACAGATAATTAAAAATTGATACCATGAGCGTTTGAATATAACTGGTTTATTATTTTCTCTTTTTAAAGCAGGGCCAAGATTTTCTTCTTCACTCCCCACTTGGTGGCTCCCAGCCTGAGGCTGGTGGGGGCGGGAGGCTGGCTCTGGGTGCACAGACGCTGCCCTCGGCCGGGCTGGGCACCACACCCTCAGATGCAGCGTGCTCGTGCGAGGCCTGCAGTGAGCGCAGGTAAGTGCTGTGTGCTCATGCTCAGCCACAGCGATGTGCAGGTGCATGTCAGAGCTGGACTGGGAAACTGGGCTATTTTGACAAATAGCAACAAACATTAGAGGCAATCTGAGAGTAAGACAGTAGGCCTGGCTATTGACAGGAAGAGCCAGATGAATAAGACAAAAATTCCTGCCCATGGGGAACTAACACTAGGAAGCTAGTTCTCAGAAAGGGAGAGGAGGTGTATATAAATAATTAGAATCTAAGATCAATGACCATAAAGGAGAGAGGAGTGATGGCGGAGGCTGGTGATTGGCAGCTGCTCGGTGACTGGCAGCTGCTCAGTGACTTGGGGGGTAAGAGAGCCCAGGACCAGATCTGAAAAGGCTCTGCACCCTGGTTCAGGGAGGAAACCAGTGGAGCCAAACAGGGACTTGAGTCGAGAGGCACAGACTCTGTGGGGAGCTCCCTGATGGGCACCGTGAAGATCAGGTGGGTAGGTAGAGGAGAATGTCAGTGTTCCAGACCGTGGACAATAGCAGTGAACACACCTGTCATGCTAGGAGTGGAGAAATCTCATGGACACGAAGGTCTCAGGGTCTGGACAGCTGTGCTGGGGATGCCATCAGTTCCCCTGCGGTGCCAGGAGATGGAGAGCTAGCTCCCAGTAGCTGAGCAACTGGGAGCTTGCACTGGGTAGGGAGACTGGGAGCTTCTGGCTGCTTTCTGACTTCCCCTGTTTGAAGACAGTCTTCATTCCCTCAGGCATCTGTCAGGGTGAGGAGGTGAAGTAGATTGTGTTAACCTGTCTCACCTAACTCCTGGTTCCTGTGTTGTCTCACAGAGAAATTTCGGCAGAGACTGACCGGGAACCTCAGCAGCTGCAGAACTACTGGTCGGAAGTGCGCTACATGGTCCGCTGCATATACCGCCAGGCGGGAACCCCGCTGGCAGACGACCAGGACCAGTCTCTGGTACCTGACAAGGAGGGAGTGAAGGAGCTCGTGGATAGGTACACATTGTCCCATCACCCTGTCCAAATCTCTGCCCTCCCCTGCTGTCCTTGGAGCCTCTCCACTTGGGATTGGCTTTTCTTTTTAAGCCTTGGATAAAGCTTGGCTGGGCTTGCTCAGACCTTGGTGCAGTTCAGGTCTTCAGCAGACAAACTGGGAAAAGGAAGCCTTCTGGGTAAAAAGATTCAAACTCTTCTGAGTCTAATGAAACACTCGTTATCTGTATAATAAAATGAAATGTTTCTGTCATTTCATCATGTTAGACAGTCGGTAATACCTACCTGTTTGGGTTTTTACTGGGCCAGGGATGATGCTAAGTACTTTCACAAGCACTCTTGCATTTGCCAAACCAAGGAGAAAGGCAGAGATGTCACATTTATGAGTTGAGGAAGGTGAGGCTCCATGAGGTCGGGCAGCTTGTGAACATGCCTGTAGCACGTGAGTGGAGAGCTGCCGGAGCAAGCCTGTCCATGTGGCTGTCTCTCAGTGTGGGAGGCTCACAACACTGCTTCTGTCCTTCATACTTGTGCCCAGTACCTGTACAGAATTTGAGGTGGGCATGATTTTTATTCTCACTTACAGTTTGAATGTAGCATTTTTTCCCTGCTTTTTGAAATGTTCCAAATAAAAACAACACGTTGGAGCTGGACATTTCATGGGTTGATTCTCATTTTGGTTTCTTCTGTCTCATTTTGAACGCAGCACCTTTGGCGGTTTTACAACCTGATATCTGCTGTGCAGTAGATGTTTTCCTGGAGGCTGGGATGGTGATTCGCCACGGGTTATATTAACTAGTTGGTGTATTTGGCTGGTGTCTTCAGGGTTTGACCTCTGAACCACTGAGTTATATGAGATCGTTCCGGGTGGTCTGTGCCTTTTCTAGAAGTTAGGTTTCCTAGTAAGTATTAGGAAAAATATATCAAACCCGTTACTTTATAGATTATTAATGTTGCATCTTCAGTACCTTAGAATAGCACCAGCACATGGGTAGTATGCCAGTGTTTATTGAATGCACATAAGAATGAAGTAATTAATTAATGAGCTTCCATAGTATCTTCAACATATTCCTGCTTCTTTTTTATATAACTTTAACAAAATCTGTTTGCTAAAGTACTACATGGTTATTTCCTTAAATTTATAAAATACAGAAATGGACAAAGAAATCAAATAAAATGCATCTAATTCCACCATGCTAAGTGAACTAAGAGGAGGTGTCCAGTCTCCTTGTAAGTTTGATTGCAGCTGTGTCATTTGGGTCTTCTGTGACTTTCCTTTAGCAGATGAAATACATTCTGTTTTAGTAGTTAAAATTATGACAGTAATACCAAGAAAATTAATCTATCTATCTGAAATGTACTAACCATAATGAGTATCCCATCAATGTATACTATTTTTCTAGCCGATTTTATATAAAGCTTCACGTGTTCCATTAGAAGACTTTACTTGGCTCTTGTCTTTTACAGCCTAGGTGGTATGGCAATTTAAAAATGGAATAGATAAGAATTTAACTTTTTCCTTTTGGACCTAATGTGGTACCCAAAAGATGAAAGGATCTATTATGTAAAATCCAAGAGCTGTAGCTTAATGTACTTTACAGCTTATTTCTAATAGAGTGCCAAACTCAAACTGGTTTGTCTTGGTGATGGGTTATAGATGGATGTTTTGTTTTTATTTTTTCCTTTTTGTCTTTTTTCGTGACCGGTAACGGGATCACAACCCTCAGTGTCGCGCCCGTACCGCGACCGGCAACGGGATCGCAACCCTCAGTGTCACGCCCGCACCGCGCTCAGCCAGTGAGCGGACCAGTCTCTACATGGGATCTGAACCCTCGGTGGGAGCGCCACCGCGCTCCCAAGCGCCGCACTCTACCGAGTGCGCCACTGGGCCGGCCCTAGATGGATGTTTTGATTTTTGCACCAGTGGTCCTAGATTTCCATCTAGAGTCTTCTCAGTAATGCACAATTAAAAGAAGTGACAACTTTAACCATAGTAAAGCTAAATATTATAGAACAAGTTTTAAAATGTCGACTATCCCCAAGTTTGGAAAGAAATTCATGAAAATGTTCATTGCGATTGTGGACTAGTGGTGAAGCATGTATTAATTTTTTCCCTACTCTTCAGATTGCAAATTTTATTTTAGACACTTGTATTGCTTTTTTGGTGAAATAATTTAAAAACAGGATAGACTGTGTCTAAAGTTTCCTTAGATTATAAATGTAATGCAAGTCCATTTGGATTGTATACCGAGTTCCTAGAAAGAAGGAAAGAGCAGTCTGCCCCATTCCTGTAGCCAAGAGTCACCTCTACTAGGACGGGTGTTTTTCACCTGTTAACACATAAGTCTTCAAAGTAGTAGTCTTCAGTCTTGCACATTTGTGATAGTCTTATGGTTGAGAGTATGCATCCAGAGCCAGCTGCAGTTTGGTGCTCTCTGCCATGTGCTAGCTGTGAGTTCATATGGCTTACCTGACCTGTGTGGGCTTCAGTGTTTCCACCCGCAAAGTGGACATGAAGCCGTTCTCCTCGTGTGGGTTATCCCAGTCAGCACATGTGCATGAACAGCACTGCACAGAGAAAACCAGGTAAATGTCAGTCCTTCTGCTGGTTCAGTTGTGACGCTGTCTGTGTCCCGTGCTCCCCATCTGTTAAGTGGGGTGGCATGCCTCACAGGTTGTTATGAGGAAGATGATCGTTGTCATCATTGATAGGTGGTTGCCTGTGGAAAGGCTTCAGAAAAGATGCTCACAGACATAGAAACAGTCATGTCATAGGGACCTGTGTGGCAGTCCCTGGTGAGCGATGACTCCCTTTCTCTGCAGGCTCTGTGAGAGGGATCCCTACCAGCTTTACCAGCGGCTAGAGCAGCAAGCCCGAGAGTACGTGCTGGAGATGAAGGTCCGCCTGCTTCGGCAGCTGTCAGCTGCGGCAAAGGTGAAGGCACCATCCGGCCTGCAGGGCCCTCCCCAGGCACACCAGTTTATCTCCCTCCTCCTCGAAGAGTATGGTGCCCTCTGCCAGGCCGCGCGTTCCATCAGCACCTTCCTCGGTACTCTGGTAAGAGAGAATGTGCTCTTTTCTTTCTGGTTGTTGAGAAGGTGAATGAAAGAGAAGACACGTGTGTGGGGGGATGTTTCTGAGGCTTGTGCACTGATCTCAGACACACCTGCTGTGCAGTCACAGATCCATCCTCCACAAGGTCAGGCATAGGTGTGGGAGAGAACCTGCTTCCTCTCCTTTCTCTTTCTTCTGGACTTTGTCACTGGGTAAAAGCATTAAGTGAGTTGATATTGGTTGATACCTCATGGAAATACTGTTTGGAGGACCATGAGGCCTAGGGAGCAAGGCATGGGTACAGTTTGAGGTGGGGATCGGTGTGTGCATTAATAAGGAAATGGAAGAGAAATCGTTGGGGTCTTAAAATTGTCCATTCTGTTGCTACAGTAGACAGTTGGTATTTGATGAAATGCACATGAAGAGCATGAAGACTGTAGAGATGGGCCTATTTACAGCCCCATGGCCATGCCAGTGGTATTCATTCATTCATTCTTCATTCATTTATTCATTCGTGCATTCACTGAACACCCTAATGCTGGGTTCAGGACAGGCTTACAGACTCAAGTAGATGCCATCTCCCATCCCATCCTCACCCTCAGGGATCTTACAGTCCTAACAGAGGAGTCACACAGGCAGGTCTCTAATCACCTCAAAAGTAAATCACCACCATGGGCAGAAGGAGGCATAGAGTAGAAACACAGTTACTGGCAAGCTGGGTCGATCCTTAGCAACCACCGTGAACCTGCTGGTTGAAGGACCATGCTCCCCAGAGAAAAGCCACTAAAGCTCCTTTGGCTGTAATAGACCCACCATTTACCAAACAGTCTGAAGTTTTTCATCATCACCTAAATTTGTTATTAAGTTCATTGGGCTAGTTTTGGGTGCTTTCTTCATGGTAAAACCGTATTTTGAACCAAACGTGGTAACCAGTGGTTCCTAAGATTGTAAGCGTTATGGTCTTTATCTGATAAAGTTGATGGACGCTCTCTAGAAAAATTTACGTACGTACACATTTGCAAGTCGTATCAGAGTTCGTAGGCTTCCTCAAGCTTCCCTGCATCAGACCTTCACCATTCCTGTAATGCATGGGGATACGTCCATTGTGAGAAGAGGCAGCCGGCGAACGGGGTTGGTGCAGGCAGGCAGTGGGGGCAGCCGTTCTCCTGCTTCAAGCCCTGACTCCACTGAGCTGTGCATGGCTTCCCTCTGGCACCTTATTCCTCATCCTGTGCCTCTCTCAGTACTGCCTCTCCCACCTCTACCTAGTGAGAGTCTCCCTGTTCTTCAAGGTCCAGATCCAGAGCTTCCTTCTCTGTGAAAGTGCTGTGAACCTACCCTGTTTCCTAAGAGAATGGTGGCCCAGTTAAAACACTCTCCTGCCTGCCAGAACCTGGTGCACAGAGAGAATCTAGAAGTAAAGAGAGATATGCTGTCCTCCAGAAAGTGCTGCTAAAGTCCAGGTCCTCCTCAGATAGAGTCGGACACTTTTATGAAGCAAACAAGGGCCGAGCCCGTGGCGCACTCTGGAGAGTGTGGCGCTGGGAGCGCAGCAGCGCTCCCGCCGCGGGTTCGGATCCTATATAGGGATGACCGGTGCGCTCACAGCACTCACTGGCTAAGCGCGGTGCGGCTGGTCTCAAAAAGGACAAAAAAAAAAGAAAGAAAAACAAAAGTTAATCAGAACCATGTCTATTGGAGCTAATTCCTAGCAATGTATGTAGAAATATTTGCTCATAGTTTAAAAAATAGTCATAAACTCTTAAGCACAAAAACGGCTCTTTGGTCAGTGTTATATTTCACTTTCTTTAGACATAGAAATGTTCATTTTGGTTTCTAGCGGTATAACAGATCAGATACCATGAACTTTCCTTCTCCAAGGGAAAGAACTAAATTTATTAGGTAACATAAAATAAAAAGGTAAAATCTTTTAAATTGTATGGCTAAGATGCCATGAAAGGGAAGAGGACCTAGTGGTGAAAAACCAACTGAAAGTTGGAATCCTGAGAAATAGATCTGTTAAACAAGCCAATATTTGCTCTAAGGATTTCTTATCCTGGGAGGCAGAAGATACAGCCCCAGTCTAGCCCAGGGTGGGTCAGCACTTGATACTGGGACCACAAATGATTACACTCACAGTGTAAAGGTAAAGGAGAAACTCCAGGCACCAGAAGGAACAGCAAAGATATATGCCCACTGTGACTTTGGGGTGGGTGCGGCAGGGAAGTACAACCTTACAGTCTTCTAGGGATTTTGTAGCTATAAACCAACCACCACATAGGTTTGTGGTCTGAACAAATGCTGTTGGTGTGGTAACAGCTCAAGCCTAGAAGTTATTTTGCAGTGGTCTAAGGTTGCTGGAAATTCAAGCAACATGCAGATCACCTCTGGAAGGCTTGACCTTCAATCAGACCTCAAAGAATTTACATAGTTAAAATCCCCCAAAATGAGCAGCTCACAGTAAAAAAAAAAATATATATATATATATTAAAAATACAAGGTTCAAGACAGCACATTTGAAAGCCAGGAGAAGCAACAGACACAATCACATTCTAAAGATATTTATATTTTCAAACGAAAAATATAAAGTAACTGTTTACTGTGTTTAAAGAAAAAAAAAATTTTTTTTTTTTTTTGTCCTTTTTGAGACCGGCCGCACTGCGCTCAGCCAGTGAGCGCTGTGAGCGCACCAGTCATCCCTATATAGGATCCGAACCCGTGGCGGGAGCGCTGCTGCACTCCCAGCGCTGCACTCTCCCGAGTGTGCCACGGGCTCGGCCCCTAAAGAAATTTTTAAAACGCTTAAGTTTATGAGTTAAGGATTAAGACTAAAGAATCATTCAGATTTTTAAAAAGTCAAAATGAAATAAAAATATATGATTTAAAAAAAAATCTTTGGATTTTTTTTTCAAATCACTTGGGAGAGTGTGGTGCTAATAATACCAGGGCCACAAGTTCGGATCCCTAAATAGGGATGGCCTGTTGGCTCACTTGGGAGAGCGTGGTGCTGACACCACCAAGTCAAGGGTTAAGATTCCCTTACTGGTCGTCTATAAAAAAAAATGTTTAATGGCTAGATGGAGCAGAATAAACAGCTGGAAAGAGAATTGGTGAATTGGAAGAAAGAGGTAAAGGAATTCTGTAGAATCTAACTCAGAGAGACAGAGAACTGGGGCACACAGGAGAGGCTATGAAATATGAAGGATGCAGTGAAGAGATTTCCATATGAAAATTAGAATGAGAATAGAGATGATGGCTGAAAATTTTCCAGAATTATTGAAAGATATCAGTGTTCAGTCAAGGAAACCTATCAGATTTCCCAAATAGAATAGATAAAAAAAATCCTTACCTAGGTACAGCATAGTGACAACCACAAAACATCAAAGAAAAAGTGATCTCACAACAAAAATATAGGAATTTGTTTAAAATTGTAAGATGTTCTAATTATATAATTCTGGATTAAAAAAATAGAGTCTAACAGTGAATCTCTGTGTACTTCTCACCCAGATTGATGGTTACATTTTGCCACACTAATTTTATTAAGCCTTGTTTTCCTCCCTCTTTCCCTTTCACCCTGTCTTTTTGATATAGTATCTTAATGCAAGTCCCAGACAGCGTGCCTTTTTGTCTTAGAATATTATTCCAGTATGCATCTCTAAAAATAGACATTACATTATCTTACGTAATGTATTGGTCTGTTTTGTATTGCCATAACAGAAATACCCAAGACTGGATAATTTATAAGGAAAAGAGGTTTATTTGGTTTACGATTCTGGGACAGCTGCATCTGGCACAGGCCTCAGGCTGCTTCTGCTCATGGCAGAAAGAGGCAGGCAGCTGGCGGGTACAAGCAGATCACATGGCAAGAGGAAGCAAGAGAGAGGAAGCAAGAGGTGCCAGGGTCCTATAAACAACCAGCTCTTGAGGGAATTAATAGAGCGAGAACTCACTCATTACTCCCCCCACCTAGAGAGAGCACTAATCTATTCATGAGGGATCTGCCCCCATGACTCAGTCAGTTTCCAGCACTGCCACATTGCGGATCAGATTTCCACATGAGTTTTGGAGGGGACGACACATCCAAACTCCATCACGTAGCCACAGTCCACACAGGAAAACTGACAGTAATTTCTTATCGATTAATACCAGTTCATATAGAAATTCTCCAGTTACCTCAGAAATTTCTTTTTTTTTTTTGTCTTTTTTACTGATCGGTAACAGGATCGCAACCCTCGGTGTCGCGCCCATACCGGGGACCGGCAACGGGATCACAACCCTTGGTGTTGCGCCCGCACCGCGCTCAGCCACTGAGCGGGAACCCGCGCTCAGCCAGTGAGCGGGAACCGGTCTCCACATGGGATCCGAACCCTCAGCGGGAGCGCCGCCGCACTCCCAATCCGCGCACTCTCCAGTGCGCCACCGGGCCGGCCCAGAAATTTCTTTTTCTAGTTGGGGTGTTTAAATCAGACCCAGCAAGCTTTACAAATTTATAACAACATTTTTAAAGTGCCACCAAATGATCTATGCCATGTAAAAAAATATACAGAGCTGGGCTGAGATAAATGTCTCAGAGCAGTAGTTCTGAAAATTTTTGGACTCAGGCCCTCTTTATACTTAAAAATTGAGGACCCCAAAGAGGTTTGTTTATGTGGATTATGTCAATATTGATTGTGCTGAAGTTAAAACTGGGAAATTAAAAAATGTTTATTAAGTCATTTAAAAATGTGAACTCAGATAACATAAATAGCATATTTTAGCATATATTAGATAACATAATAACATAAATATTTATTTTTAGATAAAAAGTAACTGTTTTCCAAAACAAAACATGTAGTAAGAATAGAATCATACACATTTTTGCAAATCTCTTTACTGTCTGACAGTTGGATTCTCACATTTGCTTCTTTGTTTGCTTGTCATAGATGGTTTTGGTTGAAGTTATTTGAATTTTTTTTTCTTTTTTTTCCCGGCGGCTGGCTGGTATGGGGATCTGAATCCATGACCTTGATGTTACAAGACTGTGCTCTAACCAGCTGAGCTAACTGGCCAGCCCCTGGTTGAAGTCATTGAAGAAAATTCAGCCTTACACAGATATGTAGTTGGTAAAAGGAGGAATATTTCAATAGCCTTTTCAGGTCATTATGGATATTCTTAGCTTGGGAGTTTCCTTTTTTTTTTTTGGTGGCTGATCGGTACGGGGATCCAAGCCCTTGACCTTGGTGTTAGAAGGCTGCATTCTAATCAGCTGAGCCAAGCAGCTGGCCTTGCTTGAGAGTTTCTTAATGGTTAGTTTCAATGTGGAATCTGGAACCCTATCGCTGAATTTGCTGTGCTCTGTTCCATTGAAATCCGTCAGTCTGGCTCTCACTCTGAATGGGTCTGCTGCTCATACATGATTTTCTAACATCACGTGTAGGTCATTTGGGAAACATTGGTTCCGTGAGTTATGCAGATCTTCCTGATGTTTGCACATTTCGTTATTCAATATCAAGAGGTGATATTTGTTAATGTTGCCATTCATCTCATCAGAAAAGTCTTTAAATGTAGAGAGAAGCTGTCAAGCCCATGGTGGCTGACGTGAATTTTCTGAAGATCTGATTTTTGCTTGAGAGCTCAGATTTTGATTAGCCACAGATAGTGTCACTTGTTTTCCTTGAAGCAGCAGGTTCACTTGCTATACAAACTCTACCTGCCAGCTCTCTGCTGACTCGATTAGCTTCTGTGTGAGCAGCACCCCCTTGTCCTACCGATTCTGCAGAATCCACTAAATAGACTTGGGCATAGAAAGGTATCCTCAAGAGTGCAACTTTCCTAGGAAGTATATTTGTGAGGTTTATTCCACACAGCCTGGGGGATCAAACAAGATGATAGGCTCACCTTTTTTCTGTTTATTTTAAATACTAAAATTAAATTGGGACTAGACTTTAAGTTATGCTTCTAGTCATCTAGGGAATCCCTCACCAGGCTATAGTAATCACAAAATCTGAATTTCTATCCACAAGGATAAAAGAATCTCAAATATCCTGTTATTTCTCAAAGTCTATTGTATGACTTTACCTTAAATATCTTCTCTTCCTTCTTCCAAACCCTCCCAAATCTTTTTGCAGTGGAAAATGGGAAGTAAGAACAGGTGGGATAGAATAGCCTAAGCTTGGGTCATTGATCAGCTTTTGCCTTCTGCCTCTAACTTGGGCCATCCTCCCATAGGCCTCCTCTCTCCTAGAAGCTGTGACTCAATCCTCTCTAGGCCATTTCTGCACCTGCACATGGGGGCACAAGCAGTATTAAGTGCACAGGGAACTTACCGGATTCATGAGTTCAGCACTCAAAACTGCCTGGCTGCGATAAGCACACAGGTGTCAGCGTATGTTGTTATTCAAGTAAACTCCAAGTTGATTTCAGGTTGTGCCGTGAGTTTGGAGTCTGTTGTTTCTCTTGCATGCCCCACCTCGAAGTGTAACAGATTTTATAAAAATGCTAAACATCTTCATAAATCAGTCTCCACCTAGTTACCATTAGTTAGTTTGAGCCCAGAAAGCCAGAGCTGTGGTTCCACCCCTACAAGTATGGAGCCTTAGTTAGCAGCGTTGCTCACAGGGTGGCAGGTGGGGATGTCTGACCTCAGCTGTCCTGCAAAGTGTTCCCTCGACCCTCCCTCAGCTGGTCTAGGGCACAGTCTGGGTGCTTCCTTAGCTACCACCATGGAGTTGACTTGTGAATCAGCTCACTGCCTACTCTTCTGTCCCCCAGGGACTCCTGGAGAGCAGGGACCTATACTAGGTGGTTGTCTGTGTCCCCGTACTTGGTATAGTGCCTGCGTGGCATAGACTCAGCTAAGTGTCAACATGTGTCCTTCGACAATTCACCTGTGCCTGCATCATTATTACAAGCACATTCATATGTAAGTTTTTTACTCCGGGCCTGGAGCTGAGTTGATCAGTTGCCAGGCCCTGGTCTTCTGCCACATGCAACTGTCATTGAGTAATGACTCAGAGATGCTTGGTGGGAAACAGGAGTGATGAAATTCAGATCTGGAAGGTAATGGTGTTTTGGTAAAACATACAATATGAAAAAGCACTGGAAATGTTAACAAAATTGAAAGTTTGAGATTTTCTTTAGATATCATAGATGGATTGCTGAATCTCTCACTCTTCATGTTTCTGTGGTGTAAAAAGAGGGTTGTAAGCAGCAGAGTCAGTGTACTTCCAGTGGTGTAGCAGTATCACTGGTGCACTCTCTACATCATCTTATCCATGTTTATTTTCAAGAACAGAAGTTGATCATCCTAACTTGTTCTCTCCACCCACCCCCTGTACCATACAAATGGGGTTATCAGGTGACAAAAGAATGGAAGTGTGTAGTCCATTTGCTCACATTTCCATCAAATGCACATAGACCACTGAATCCACTCATGGTGAGTGATCCAGTTCAGAGGATGTGTGGAGTATGTGCGTAAGGATGCTTAGTTTCCAGAGCTGTCGCTAGCTTATGTAAGGAGAGGAACGTTTACCTAAAGATGTAATGTGATCTGAATACAAGCAGGGTACATGTGGTTTACACATGGAAGCCTGGATTGAAAATGCACGGCTGTAGCAAGACTTGTTAATGTGAAAGTCGTGTTTAGGAAAGGGAGTAACACTGTCACCCCAGTGATCCTGTGTGGAAGGTCAGGGGCACATCTCTACTGACATCACTCTGTGATGGCTAGGACACTCCCGAAATGTCTTCAGGGTATCGTCTGATTGAAGAGGTTGCCTACACTTACTAGGAAGATGAAAGGCCTACCTTTGACAGGGTATCTCTAGTGGTGAAATTGTTTGCATCCATCTGAATGGGAGATTTCTCAAGTTAGGCAAGAAAATTATTGTCCTTTGGCATCAAAAGGATTGATATGCATTTAAACTTTTGAAATTGTAGGGCTTTCATTACATTTTGAAAGCCTCGTGGTAACAAATGGCCATCCAATATATGCAGTTATTTCTTTCTCTGTCCCTTCTCCATCTGTGTGTGCACCTGCCACCCTTTCTTTTTTGTGTTGGTTAATTTAAAAGGGAGGCTAGTAGGAGACCCCGGTCGTCGTAGTTAGAGAACTGATTTGATGTGTGCTTTGGGACATACCGGGAGCAGCAACTCCTTGTACACAGAATGTTCTGGGCCTGTATAGAGGGAAGTGGACGTCAAGGGAGGGGGAGAACAGGGATGCTTCTGGGAGTTTTCAAGTCTTCGCCAATTCTCTACATCTTCTATTTGTCTGTTTTTTTTTAACTAGGAAAATGAACACTTGAAAAAGTTCCAGGTGACATGGGAACTGCACAATAAACACCTGTTTGAAAACCTGGTCTTTTCGGAGCCACTTCTCCAGAGCAACTTGCCAGCATTGGTGTCACAGATCAGGTATCTGGTCTCAACCTTGTACAGCCCTGTGGTATGACAAGACAGTCTTTTTCTCCTGTGACATGGCATGTGTGTACCTGAACACCACTGCGTGTGGGAGTTCCTGCAGGAAAAATAGTAGGGCTGAAGGAAAAAGAAACTTTGGGTAGAAATCTCAAAACCTAAGGAGTGGTATAGTTAAACTTTTAAATAATAAACCCGTATAAATTCTACTGAGATTTTTTTAAAAATTGGGGGGGCTGCTGGCTGGTATGGGGATCTGAACCCTTGATCTTGGTGTTATAACTCTGTGCTCTAATCAGTTGAGCTAACTGACCAGCCAGCTGAACATTTAACACCACAAATTCCTCATAAATATAGAAAAGCTACAGTAAATACAGAGCTTTACCGTGACAAGACTCCCACTCAGCCTGGGGGCTGTGGTGTGGTTCATGCTGTGGCTCTTGGGTGTGCAGGGGAGGTGGCAGGAGGAAGGAGGGCACAGGTCTGATGGTGCTCAGGGGCTGTCTTAGGAATCAGACGTGCACTGGCATTTCTCTCATATGTTCCCTCAATACCCCTCGCTCTCCATATTCATTTGTCCCTTGGGTTTGTCTTCCTGGTGTAGAGTATTTGTGTGGCTTCCTCGCCTTTGGGAGGCTGGATTCTATACTTTTACCAAGACAAGTGTACAAAGTACAGTACCATTTCCTAGGGCATTGGTTTGGGGTGAACTGGGGTGAGAAGATGTGGGTTGGGCATGTGTTTGCCCTGGGTCACTGTGTTCAGGTGAGAGGTGCGACCCTCCTTTATCTGATTTCACTCAGCAGAGTGGTTTCACCTGCACTTTAGTCATGCGTGAACTACCACAGCTCTGCAGTTTGGTGATTTGGTTCCTTGTCTGTTTACCACATATGAACACACTCCCAATTCTTTATTTGGCCATATAGAAATATAGTTAGAACACATTCACAAAGAAGGGCAACTATTTTTATGTAAATAAATTATTGTTCTATTTGACTTATACTAGTTGCTACTTTTTTTTCCCCACTTGACACCCATGTATTGACCCAGTTTTTGTTTGTCTTCTATATTCCCAAATTCTAACCATCCCCACTGCACAGTGTCACCTCTGGAGAAAGAATAGCCTCACAAGCACTTAGCTAAAAGGGAACTGAGGATGAAGAGGTCAGACGTGGTGTTATGTGGCCGTAGCCTGGTTGCGAGTTTGCACCTGGCCCTTCCAGCATTCCCTTTGCCACTGCCTGCTCCCCACCTCTCTTTCCTTTCTGTGTCCATTGCTTGAAAGCATGCATTACGTTGCACAGGGGCTACCCCGAGATTTGAATGTCCTAATTACAGTCCTCACAAAAGAAAAGGAGTCAGGAGGGTATTCAAAGTCATGAGTTTGAAACACAGAACATGGTTTTGTCCTTGATTATGGAGTCCAAATTTGTCAAAAGCACTTTTTATAAGAAGACATGCAGTGTGGGGGAGGGGTTCTTAAAGTAAGATTCCAGGGTGTCTACCCTTCTTTCCCTGTCACTGGTGAGCCAGTAAGTTTGATGGACCTGTCCTCCAACTGTGGGTGGATGATAGAAACCTGAAATGCATTGTAGTTTTTTCTGTGCCTTGGTTCTGGATTTTTTGTTTGCCGATTTAGAATAATGGTTAGACTCCAAATATCCACAGTGTCTTAGAGTCTTGAATGTTGGTTCTGGGTTTCAAGCTGCAATGTTACTCTCAAGTCTCAGGAGCAGTTGAGGGAAAGGGATGAACACAGATAGGTACAGAAGCTGGGGAGGAGGCAGGAGGCACATCCTCCAAGGAGCACCAGTGATGCCAGGAGAAGCAGCTCCTGTGCATTCCACAACGACTCCCTGGTTGGGCCCAGGAATAACTCAAATTTAAGTTCCCAGTGTACAAATACACATCTAACAGTTTACAAAAATTTGTGACAAGTTATATATGGCATCTGTGGCACATGAAACACATAGTTTTAAGTATTTTAACATTAACATTTTGTCTCTGGTCCTACATTCATTTAACTTTTAAAAAAATAAAGTAAGGGGCCGGCCCAGTGGCGCACTGCTACAGTGTGCCGCTTGGGAAGTGCGGCGGCGCTCCCGCCGAGGGTTCGGATCCCACATACAGACCGGCCGCTCACTGGCTGAGCGAGAGGCGGGTGCAACGCCGAGGGTTGCGATCCCGTTGCCGGTCCCGGTCCAGTACGGGCGCGACACTGAGGGTTGCGATCCGTTGCCGGTCATGAAAAAAGACAAAAAGGGAAAAAATAAATAAATAAATAAAAATAAAGTAAGATACAGACATAGAAAACTGCACAAAGCATATGTATAGCTTAATGAGTTATTAAAAGACAAGTATCCCTGTGGCTGACATGCGGTCAGCCATCCAGAAGCAGTCAGTCTCTGCCCACAGTTTTCACTAAGCTCATGATTCTGTTATTACGCCAGCATGCATTTCCATTCTTAGTCTTGCCTGGTGTTTTATTCAATGCATCTTTTTTTTTTTTTAAACACAAATTGTGTACTCAGAGGTCAACCTCATTCAAAGGAACTGATTTAGTTTAGGAAAGTTATTTTTCTTTTTTATTTTTAGATAGCTTTATTGAGCTATAATTCATATACAGTACAATTCACCCCTTAGAATGTACAGTTCAGTGGCTCTTGGCATATTACATTATTAATTTTTTAAAGTTATGGTAGGGTATATATCACAAAATTTGCCACTTTAATTTTTAAGTGTATAATTGAATAACATTAGTTACATTCACAGCATTTACAACTGTCACCACTATGTATTAACAAAACTTTTTCATCACCCTCAACAGAAACTCTGTAACCATTAAACAATGACTCCCTATGCCCCCCTCCTATTTTTTTCCACTTCTTTTGAAAATCTTTAATCTGCAGGCCCCCTACCCCACCCCACCTGGACTTTTTCTCGTTATGGATATTAGTAGCTATTGCTCAATTTGACCTTCATTTAAAATATATAGTATATATAAACAAACTTATCCAAACTGATTTTTTTTTTCCTTTTTGTCTTTTTTCGTGACCGGCAACAGATCGCAACCCTCAGTGTCGCGCCCATACCGGACCGGGACCGGCAACGGGATCGCAACCCTCAGTGTTGTGCCCGTACCTCGCTCAGCCAGTGAGCGGCCGGTCTGTACGTGGGATCCGAACCCTCGGCGGGAGCACCACCGTGCTCCCAGCGGCGCACTGTAGCAGTGCGCCACCGGGCCGGCCCCCAAACTGATTTTTTTAAGTGCATTCATGTGTGTGCATGTGTGCCTGTGTTTGTGTGTTTAGCTCTATGCAATTTTAACATGTGGAGACTTCATGTAATCACTCACCACCACAGTCAAGGTACAGAATAGTTCCATTCCCACAAGGATTCCTTCTGTTTGTGCAGCCCTTTTTTTTTAAGTGTGTAAATGTTTTTTTGTTTGTTTTGTTCTAAATATTTATTTGTGGCCACAGAACAAGTCAATACATTTAAAAAGACTAAGGTTATAGAAAATATGTTCTCTGGGCCGGCCTGGTGGCGCACTGCGCTAGTGCGCCGCTTGGGAAGCACGGAGGCGCTCCCGCCGAGGGTTCGGATCCCAC
>NW_007726458.1:441677-505116 GCF_000696425.1 Galeopterus variegatus
TCTCTGACCACAATAACAGAAGGAAATTTAGAAAATTCACAAATGTGTGGAAATTAAACAGCACTGTCCTAAACAATGAGCAAAAAGAAATATCACAGGGAAATTTGAGAGTACTTTAAGATAAAAATCAAAATGAAACATATCAAAATTTATAGGATGCAGGGCTCATGCAGTGCTTAGAGGAAAATTTATACTTGTAAACACCTATATTAGAAATAAAAATCTCAAATCAGTAATGTAATCTTCTATCTTAAGAAAATAGAAGAAGAGCAAACTAAATCAAAAGCAAATATAGGTAATAACAAATGTAGGTAATAACAGAAATGTATGAAGTAGGGAATTAAAAAATAATGGAGAGCATCAACAAAACCCCAAAAGTTGATTCTTTTAAAAGATCAACAAAATTCGCAAACCTCTATCTGGATTGACCAAGAAAAAGAGAAGATTGGAATTACTAAAATCAGAAATAAAGCAGGGCATTATTACATTGTCATTATGGGTTTTTTTGTGTTTTTTGGAGGGTTTTTTTGTTGTTTTTTATTTTCATTATGGTTTTTTGTGATAGTAAGTTTTAGTTTCTCTTTCTTGTTTGCATTTTTGTTCTTCCAGTGGGTTTTGTTCTTTTTTGTGTATTTGTGGTAGTGATTATCATTTTTTGGATTCCAGATGCAAGACTTCTTTGAGGATTTGTTGTAGGGCTGGTCGTGTGGTGGTGAACTCTCACAGTTTTTGTTTGTCTGGAAAATATTTTTGCCTCTCTTCTGAAGGAGAGCCTTGCTGGGTACAGTATTCTTGGCTGGCAGTTTTTTTCCTTTTAGTATTTTGAATATTTTGTCCAATTTTATCCTGACCTGTAGAGTTTCTGTTGAGGTCTGATGTTAGTTTGGTAGAGGCTCCCTTATAGGTGACTAGACGCTTTTCTCTTGTTTCTTTTAAGATTCTCTCTCAGTCTTTGAGCTTTGACAGTTTGATTATAATGTGCTTGGAGAGAACCTTTTTGAGTTGAATCTGCTTGGGAAATTGTGCCTCCTGGATCTGAAGGTCCGTGTCTCTCCCTGTACCTGGGAAGTTTCTGTTATTATTTTGTTGAGTAGGTTTTCCATGCCTTTTCCTTTCTCCTCCCCTTCTGGAACACCATGATTTGAATGTTTGTGTGCTTAAGGTTGTCTGCGAACTCTCTTAGATTTCCTTCATTTTTAAAAATTCTTTTTTACTTTTTTTTTTGTTTGTTCGTGTGGTTTATTTTGAAAAGACTATCTTCAAGATCAGAAATTTTTTCTTCTGCTTGTTCTAGCTTGCTCCTTAAGCTCTCAGTTGTGTTTTTTATTTAGGATTTTTTTTTTCTTGTTTCATAGTGTTGTCTGAGTCTTCTTGTATGTCAGTGAATTTCCCTAAGATTGTTGCACGGAACTCCTTTTCAGTCATTTCAAGAGTTTCCTGCTCTACAGAGTCTGGTATTTGAGAACTACTATATTCTTTTGGTGGTATTATATTTTCTTGGATTTTCGTATTTCTAATATCTGTATGTTGATGTCTGGTCACCTGGTAGAGCAGTTGCTTCTTCTGTTACTCTGGAATGGGCTTTGAGGAGGGAGATGTCTGCTTCTTTTTCTGGTATCTTCTGGTGACTCTCCTACTCAATGCAGTCAAGAGTCTGGCGGGCCACCTGCACAGTGGCTGTGGCTACTGCAGTGGCATAGAGCCTTGTTTGCAGCAGTCATGGCTGTGGTGGCAGGTGTGGTGGGCCACCCACGTGGAAGCTGTGTTTTCAGCATGCTCTTTGCCTGCTTCTGGGCAGGGGGTGCTGCCCTTGGCTCCTGCCTAGGACCCCAGGCATGCTCTGCTTGTTGCCTGCTTCCGGGTGGAGTGGGCTGCCCCAAACTGATTTTATTTCATTCTCCTTATCACTGATAATAATGTTTCACATACACATTATTTGTTGTTGCTTTGTGTTGCTTCACCCCCCATGGATTTGTCACCCCACTTCTCCTGGGTGACAGAGATGCAAAGGATTACTCAAAGCCCATCTCTCCTGAGCAGTGAGGGGCCCCGAAGTGGTTAATCTCCCTTTGGGATGCTCAAGCAAGAGCCATCCCTTCCTTGGGAAATTAACACCGAATTGGGGTTCTCTTCCTGCATTTATTTTCCAGACCAGGAAGTTACAGGAAGAAACATAGGTGGGGTTATCGTTTAACAGTATAGGCTGGTAACTTTCAGTGAAACAAGCCAGATGACATTCCAGTAAGGCAATTAAGTGGTCCTATCAACAACAGTTTGATCTTAGCAAACATCCCTTCTTAACAGCAATCTCTCAGTATCTTTACCTAACAATCAGTAACTAGTCTGTCTTTGAGCTGGCAACCTGCTGTGCCACAGTCCTCATCTTGCAACAGAGACTTATAGCCTGAAGAAAATTTTCTGTCCTTGCAAGGTCCATATTTGAAACTGCAAGGCTTTGGAAAACCAGGCCCTGTGAAGTACATGTGCTTTTTAGTATATTCCACAATTTGTAACATTATAATGAGTATACAGTCATCCTTGGTATCCATAGGGGATTGGTTCCAGGATCCCCGAGGATACCAAAGTCTGTAGATGCTCGAGTCCCTGATATAAAATGACACAGTATTTGTATATAATGTACACACATCCTCCCATATACTTTGAATCATCTATAGATCACTTATAATACCTAATACAATGTAAATGCTGTGTAAATGTTATACTGTATTGTTTAGAGAATAATGACAATAAGAAGTTTTGTAGATGTTCATTATAGATGCAGTTTTTTTTTTTTTCAAATATTTTGATCTGTGGTTGGTTGAATTCACAGATGCAGAACCCACAGACATGGAGGCTAACTGTGTTTCCATGGCACTGTCTTGTATTTGCAGATGGAATATTTAGACAGAAACTTATCTGCTGAACCACTGATTTAATTCAGCCCTGTGGATAGTCCTTGTGACTCTCTTGATCCCAGCACAATTCTGCTTGCATGTAAGCCCTGTGCCTGCAGTGTACGTTGTGGCTACACCACCAAAGACATCTCCAGGACCCCCATGTGCTTTTCTCTCCCTTGACTCAAAATAGTACAAGTTTATGTTCTGTAACTTGGAAGAGAGAAGTTCTTCTAGTAGGAGTGGGACAAGGAGCAGGTGACAGGATGTCATGCTGGTGTCCCTTAGCATCCCAGCTTTCCAGTGGCACAACAGGGCCAAGATGGAATTACATAGCAATTGTGCTTTGCATGAAGAATGGAAATCAGTCATGCGAAGAGCGAAGCTGGTAGCAGCAGGAATAGGGAGAAAACCTCTTCTTCACAGGCTGCAACTTGGCGAGATGCGAGGCTGTGTTCTTGGAACCTGGGGTCACACTAGACAGGGTGCAGGGCCCAGAAGAGACACATGGTGTCAGTGGAGTCCGTGTCTTGAGGATTTTTGTTTCCTGAGGAAAAGAAACAGCCTTAGAAGAACAGCCTGGATGTTTGAAATAGCCCCAATCACTGTCAGTATTGTTTTCTTTTCTTTTTCTGGGTTTCCCTAAGCAACTGCTCGGTTACAGCTTATTTCTGCCTGCTTCCTCTTTGAAGGGAGTGTCATAGATGCACACGTGTATTTAGCTTCAGCAACCAAGAGGTTTTTTGCAGGTTCCCATTTTTACACAGATTTCACAGCATGACTCAGCCAAGGGTGGAGACAGGTAACAGGAGAAGTAGGAGCCATTTCCACCAGTGAAAAGGTTTTAATTTTTAAACAGCTTGAGTGTTTATTTTTATTATAAAATTATTAGATCATCATTACAAATACAATTCTAAAAATACAGAAAATCATTAGGAGAGGTACTGTCAACAGTTTGGTGTTTCTTATACACTGTTTTTTTCTATGTCCATCCCCCCCCTGCCACGTTTCTAAACATGATGCTATAGTCATTCCTTTACTTAAAATGGCCATCTTTCCATTTCAGAATGCATACATGTGGATATATACGTGCACGGGGACTTCAAAAAGTTTATAGAAAGATTTGTATTTTCTTTTAACTTTTTGAAGTACCTGCATATACATATGTGTACACATAAGACGAATAGACTAATTATAAAATTTATAACAAGTACCTGGTTACCTAGTACCCCTTTGTTTGGACAAACCATAATGTATTTTATTGATCCCCTATGGGTAGGTTCCAGTTTTTTATATAAACTGTGCTAATTTCTAGCCCTGCACATAATCTTTGGGCTCTTGGTATGTTATAAATATCGTCTTTGATTTTGAATGGTCCTTGTGAAGATGTCTTTATTTCAGTTATTTTGGTTGACATATTGATGTATTTAGGTGTTAAGAAAATGAAGTTTTTCAGTTGATGCCCTGCATGTGTCTCCATACCTCCCCTTGTCCTCATGCCCGCCCCCAGCCCTTTCCTCTCCAAAGTCACCTTCTTACCCCATATCCTCTTTTTCAGAAATTATTCAGATGTTTTTTCTTACTGTCCACCTATGTATATCTTTTGTTTCCTATTTATTGTCTCATTTCCCATTTTACCATCTTTTTTTTTTTTTTTTTTGGCAGCTGGCCATTGTTGCCATCTTTCTTCATACAATATACTATAGAGGACATGAAACTATAATTATATTTCTTCAGTTGAATCAAATTTTTTGTTTTAGTTTATTTGAAAACCAGTTCTAAAATTTTTACTTCTCATTAAATGGTCAGTGTATTTCAATAGGGAAGAATAGTTCACAGCCCCACATTAGCCTTAGTCTTTTTAGAACAACGTTATTTATTGCTAAGTTTTTTCCTTGGCAGCTGTTATTTCTTGCACATCTTTATACCAGATTCTGTGCCGGGTGCCTTGTCACCTCTGTAATCTGTTAATCCCTCACAGCAACCCTGTTGTGGTGTGTAGTAGCATCCTTTGTTTTTCATGGTGGGAGGTGAGGTAGCAAACAGGACTGGAGCAACAGGAAGGAAACCTCTGGCTTCTGGCTCAGAGCCTCTGGACTCTTCCTTTTCTTACAAGGCTGTCCCTCCCCCAGGCTGGGAACCACCACACATGACACCTGCAATGAGGACATGTACAGTACCTTGTTACAGAGGTACCAGCGCTCTGAGGAAGAGCTGCGCAGGGTCGCCGAGGAGTGGCTGGAGTGCCAGAAGAGGATTGACGCCTACGTGGACGAGCAGGTGAGCACCACATACAGAGGCCGCCCACGCCAAGTGTGTGCACACAGTGGGAACCCTCTGTGTTGAAGGCATGTGCACCAATGCGCTAGCTGTGTCCCTCGGTGCAAGTGGAGGGCTCCCAGCAGAGGTTCCAAGCATGCACATGTAGACTCCAAGTGTCAGCACTGATTTTCCAGAAGGGATGGGAAAGCCATGCAGCACCACAGATGGCCCTGGCCTGGCTGTGCTGAGGTGTGGTGGCAGCAACTGGCCAGGTCTGCCTCAGCCAGGGCACTCCCACTGTCGCTCGCACAGGCTGCCACCCAGGCTCTGTGGCATCATGGGGATGCAGGAGTCGCCAAGCCCCGTAATTCTGGGAAACGTTTACTGAACACTCTGCTGTTCAGAGCCCATTCTCCATCCGTCCAGAACTGTCTAGAAGGGGAGCGCAGACATGCATACATAGGCGGCAGGTGGGTTGCAAGGGCAGAAAAGAACAGAGGAGGGAGGGGCGCACCTGTTAGAGGTGGATCTGGAGGGAAGGCACGTAGGCAGCCAAAGCTGCTCAACAGAGGTGACACAAGCGGATCTTTGAGATGGTGTCCCCTCCTGCCCAACCCAGCCGGCCTGCCTCTCTAGAACCTCTGGTAGGGTTGGGCAAGGAAGGCATTCAGAGCTGCTAAAATTAAAGGTAGCAGTCGTAGAATGAGCACTAAAGAGGAAATGACCGAGCTCTGTGTTTACTTTGGAGACTTTTTTTTTTTTTTTTTGCTTTTCTTTAGCAGGTCAGGTAGAACTTTTGAAACTATTTTTGTAGGAAAATAGAACCTTGGTCCTGGCTTAAGACGTATGCTAGTCCCCTTTCTGCTCCGGAATCTCTGGTGCCACTTGGATGCGACTATGGCCCTTTGTTGGCACTCCCCGTTTGAGTGCTGTGAGTAGCTGGATGAAGGGAGGGCTAGAGTGTGCTAGTTGCCCCACATGAACCATTTCACTGATGTTGCCACCTCCAGGCCACTGTGGACTCTTAACTCTGGTCAACAGCCACGCTGGGCCCAAGGAACTTGCCATCCTGCCCAGTGGCTTCCCCTGCAGCTCCCACCTGCCTCCACCTTCCCTGCCAAGAGCCCATTGTGGCCCAGGCTGTCTCCCTACCTGCACGCCTGCCCACCATGACTTGAGAGAATCTCTTTTTCTGTATTCTTCTGCACTGCACTGCCTTGAACCTTTGTCAGCTTCAGTAGAATAAGTTTCAACTTTGTCACGCTATGGGATTCAGTGCTCTTGAGCTCGTCTTAGGGTAGGTGGCCCTGAGACTCACACAGGATCTGCCTATGCCAGGCCTGGGCCTCTTCCCCAGTCACTGCATGTGCAGAAATGAGAAAATCACATTAGATGACATTTTAAAGATTAGGCTGAGGCAGAGGCCACGAGGGTCACTCTACCTGCTGTCCTGGGCCCGCTCATGGGGATTGGGAGCAATTGTTCTGCGTTTTCTTCAAAATGGGTATATCCCTTATTCATGTTTTTGCAACCAGAGATTTATTTTCCAGCTGTGGCTTGTCACTGACCAATGACTCCTTGGCTTAGGTCACTGTAAGTGCAGGGCTGTCCCCAAGCTGCTCTTCAGATTTCAGTTGGGCAGACGCTGGAGCAGGGTCAGGTAGTCGTAAAGCTCTGCCCGTGGCTTACCTGGCTGGGGAGTGGCTGGATGGGCAGAGCCAACCCCAAGCAGAGCACTACCACAGGAGCACCTCTGCAGCCTTCATCCCGCAAGGCCCTGAATATGCAGGCAGCCAGCAGCAAGACCACAGAAAGGGTGTCAAAAGCCATTCTCTCCTTTGCCCTCTGCCACCCGCACATGCACCAGCCCATTTCCAGGAATTTGCTGTTCTGCTAGTAGAGGGAGCAGGAGCCAGGAGGGGAGAAGTTCACCTGCAGTGCCTACTCCAGCACAGGTGCTCGGGGCTGTGGCAGTGTGGACCCAGTGGTGTGTTGCTGAGTTTGCCGTTCCCCTCTGATGCTCTTGGCTTGGGGTCCAGGGAGGACCCTGCCTGGCAGTTGATTCCAGGCTGCAGCTTCAAATGGTCCCCATGAGCCCTGCTCAAACTTTCTCCTCCCTAGATCTCAGTCTCCCCCCTGCAAAATGAGAGAATCACATTAGATGACATTTTAGGTTTTTTTGAGCCTTTGTATTTTATAATTTTAATTAAGTATTTTGTGTGTAATTTTTAAAAAGCAGAACTACAGTAAATAGTTCCTTGTGTTGTAAATTGTACTGTAGTAAGCTGGTTAGTGGGTTACCTATAGAGAATATCCCATGGCAGCTAGGCGTGGTGGTTTATTGAGAGTACAGAGATCAGGTAGAGGCAGTGACATCTCTGATTTGCTGGGGTTTCGAGTCATCAGTGCTCTGTAAATGAAAGACCTTGAGAGCAAAAAATGCAGGGCTCACCACCAGCTTCTCCACCTGGCTGACTTGTGGTTGGGGTTCAAGCGAATGGTAGAAGGCAGCTGCTGAGGTGCACTGGCCTTAACAGAGGGGCAGCGAGGCACGAGAAGCAAAAGCCATCCTGGTGGGAGTGGAGACGCACACTGGGAAGGGCCACCACGGAGGGCAGGGGTCTCAAGACTACGAAAGGTACTACTTTGTGGGATGCATGCGGAAGGGTCCTGAACCACCAGCGTCTCTGTACACAAGATAATGTCACCTGCTTAGTCTTTGTCTGCCAGCTTCAGCTATAGTAAGTCATGTACATTAGGTCCTAGACACCCCCCAGGGAACTGACAGAAAGTCTGCATAGGACCTGCCTGTCCTCACTAAAGACCTTCGCCTACACACCCATGGTCCACCTTTGACAACATTATGGGACTGGCAGAGAAGGGAAGCACCATTGGTATGGCCACTCTAAACTCCAGCGATCCGTGTGCCAGCACCCTGAGAACCCACTGAGCCAGCAGTGCCTCCAGACAGCCCAAAGTGGTGTTGCTGCTGGCCCAAAGAACGTGTCAGGGGCCTCCGTGGTCCTGTAGCGTTGTCGCAGTAACGGATGTGCAGATAGAGAAGCTGGATCCTGGTGAATCCACTGCAGGGTAGGATCAGAGCCAGGAAGACGTGACAGGCTGAAGTCAAGGGTCAGAGCATGTGGAAGGCCCTAGAGTCAGGACAGTGACGGCCAAGCTATCTGTCCTTGGGGCAACTCTGGCCAGGCCATCTCCACCAGGCAGCGGAGCATAAAGGACTTGGGGCGGCTGCCCAGCATCTTGAGTCATGTTAGGTGACGTTTTAGTTTTATCTTAGCCTTTATATTTCATAATTCTAAATTCTCTATAATGCCAAGATGTGTCACTGTGTGGGAGACGTTCAGCTTGTCCTAGGGAGTGGAGTCCAGACCCCCTAGGGTAGGAGGATATTACAGCTCTGTGTACTCCCAAGAAAAATTCTGCAAGAGCCGCTCAGAGAGAACGGGCTGTGTAGTGTGGAGAAGGGTTCCCCGTGATAGGGAATGTGCAGAAGCGAGCTGGCAGAAAAGTCTGAGACATGGTTGGACTAGGTGACTCTGAGGTCTCCTGCATCTCAGATTTCGTTTGAGGGACACATCTGTCCCTGGCAGTGGCCTCTGTGCCTGGTGCTTACTGCTTGTCAGGGGTTTGCAGAGTACCCTTCGGGGAGGCCTGCAGGTGTGGAAGCAGCGCTGGTCCTGGTGCTGAGCATGTAGGCTGGCCTGTCACCGAGAAGCTGGAGTCTCGAAGCTTCTCTGACCAGGACTTCCATCTCCTCTCTCTCTCTGCATTTGGCATTTTCTTCTATACAGATCAATGCTGTTCACTAGAGTTGGGCAGCCTGATTTATCCCTGACTTTTCATCACGTAGTGTCAAAGTAAGCTTCTGAGGTTGTGAATAACTTGTGACCTTTAGGTGATTTCAGAAAAATGATATAATTCACTTAGGTGAACAGAAAAGAAGGTAGATGGCCCTTTACTGAGCACTGTGCTGGGCACAGCGTGGATAGAGCCTCATTGCTGCTCCTGGAGTTCTAGAGAGTGACAGTGTTACCACATCAACAAATGACAAGAGGCTGCCCCAGACCCTCAGGCAGGCAGGCCTGTTGGGGTTCAGATGTGGTTCATGTCTGCCACATACTGTTCCCTTGATAGCCTGTGGTGTTACCCTTATTGATTACATGTGATGGATGTGGTAGACAGAATTCTAGTTTCAGAAATTTCCTTCATTTCTCCACTTGAACCATGACTAAACACAAAGTTCTTTAGGACAGATCTTTGAAAAAGGAGAAATTCCTTTGCCAAGACTGAAGAATGCTTTAGGAATAGTAATTTCTTGATGTATCTGTTGCCTGTAGTTAAACATTCATTTAGGAATATAATAAGCAGCATTATCACTGCTGTTCTGGTGAAAATGGGATATGTGTCAAAATAACAGTATATATTTTCTCTAGGGAGAAAATGCAGTGTTGCAGAGTAAAGCTGAAATTGAATGTATTTCTTTTAAATTGTGTGTTACATCTTTTTCACAAAGAAAAACCAGTCTCTTTACTAAAGCAGCCAGAAGATGCATTCACATTTTCACTCGCCTGTCAAGAAACCATGAGAAACCAAGATGCCATTAATACACATTAGAGAAATTGAGCCACTTTGAGTAGCATCGAGGGAGTAATAATAGTCATTCTGGAACGTGTGTGTGTGTGTGTGTGTGTGTGTGTGTGTGTGTGTGTGTGTGTGTGTGTGTGTGTGTGTGTGTGTGTGTGTGTGTGTGTGTGTGTGTGCGTGTGTGCGTGCGTGCGTTTGTTTGTGTGTACCGTGTGTGTACCATGTGTGTGTGCGTGAATGCGCCAGAAATTTACTCATCCACTCCAAAATCCAGGTGTCCTTGGCTCTTACAATTTCTGGTGGCTCCCAGTGTTCCTTGCCTTGTGGCTGCATCACTCCAGTCTCCTCGGGAACCATTTTCAAATGGCATTTAATTTAAAACCATTGGAATGGATATCAACTACTTTCAATCAAGTAGTATTTTAGAAATTTTATACTAATTCAAAGATTTCAAAATGTTGAACACTTGTAAAATAATTGAATGTCAGATGTGGGGGGACAGTTGACAGCTTCAAAATCAATTATTTTTGTTTGCTTTTTAAAATTTGTTCTTTCTATGTGGTTTGACACATACATAAGCCTGCAGGTACCCAAATTTGTTCAAAAAATAATTTTACCCAGAGGATGTGAGGAAAGGGTCAAAGAGGAGGTGTTTATCGATGCTCGTTCTCAAACAACTTTTGAGCTCTGTACTAAGATTTTTTTTTTTTTTTTTTTGTCTTTTGTCTGTTTTTTCCGTGTCCGGCAACGGATCGCAACCCTCAGTGTTGCCCCCGGACCGGACCGGGGACCGGCAACGGGATTGCAACCCTCGGTGTTGCTCCCGCGCCTCGCTCAGCCAGTGAGCGGGAACCGGTCTGTATGTGGGATCCGAACCCTCGGGCGGGAGCGCCGCCATGCTTCCCAAGCGGCGCACTATCCAGTGCGCCACCGGGCCGGCCCCTGTACTAAGATTTTTAAAATGTGGCTACATTTCCTAATTTTTGGCTCATTTAAAATCATTTTTTAAACTTGTAATAGTTACTTGTAAGGAAAATATTTGATGGAGTTTGGATGTATTCCAGAACTTGTGGAAATCTGATCCCCAGTGTGGCAGTTTGAGTCATGGGGGCAGATCCCTCATGAATGGATTAATGTTCTCCCTGGGTGGAGGGAGTAATGAGTGAGTTCTCGCTCTATTAGTTCCCACGAGAGCTGGTTGTTTAAAAGACCTTGGCACCTTCTCTCTCGCTTCCTCTTGCCATGTGATCTGCTTGTACCCACTGGCTGCCTGCCATTTTCTGCCATGAGTAGAAGCAGCCTGAGGCCCGCACCAGATGCAGCTGTCCCAGAATTGTAAGACAAATAAACTTCTGTTGTTTGTAAATTACCCAGTCTCAGGTATTCTGTTATAGCAACACAAAACAGACTGATACAATGTTTTTCCTGAAAGCTGCAAACACATAATGAAAAGGGAGAACTGGCACCAGTAATGAATCTTCCTGTCCACGAACGTGGTTTGTCTCCCTTTTTAGGTCATTTTTTATATCCTGTGTTATGGCTTTATTATTTGTACATTTCTTACCCAGTTTATGCCTCAGTATTGTATGTGTTAGGGCTGTCGTGAGTAGTGTATTTATTGGGGTCTACATTTTTTTTTTCCTTTAAATTTTTATTTTGTCGATATACAATGTGGTTGATTATTATGGCCCATTACCGAAACCTCCCTCCCTCCATCCTCTCCTCCCTCCCACCCAACAATGTCCTTTCTGTTTGCTTGTTGTAACACCTTCAAAAAATTATAGTTGTTATATCTTCTCCCCCCTCCCCGCCCCCCGTTTTGTGTGTGTGTGTGTGTGTGTGTGTGTGAGTGAATTTATTTATTTATTTTTAGCTCCCACCAATAAGTGAGAACATGTGGTATTTCTCTTTCTGTGCCTGACTTGTTTCACTTAATATAATTCTCTCAAGGTCCATCCATGTTGTTGCAAATGGCAGTATTTCATTCGTTTTTATAGCTGAGTAGTATTCCATTGTGTAGATATACCACATTTTCGGTATCCACTCATCCGATGATGGACATTTGGGCTGGTTCCAACTCTTGGCTATTGTAAAGAGTGCTGCAATGAACATTGGGGAACAGGTGTTTGGGGTCTACATTTTTGCAGAGTTAACTCAGGTGACCAGGAGAGCAGGCCTGCACCCTGCCTGTCGTCTCACCAAACTCCCTTTTTCACTCTAGTTGTTTTTGAGTTGATTGTCTTGAATTGTCTGGGAGATTATGATGCCGCCTACAAAATGCCGCCTACAAAAAATGATAGTTTTGTCTCATCTGTTCCAGGATTTGAACTTTTTTTTGCTTCAGCTTTTATCTTCAGACCAGACTGAATAGGAACGTTGATAGTGGTGCCCTTGTCCAGTTACTGGTTTCAGGGGGTGTTTTGGATGCTTTACCATGAAGTTTGATGTTTGCCATACAGACTTTTGATACTTTTTAGCAAACTAAAGAAGTTCACTTTTTTTCCTAGCTTATTATTATTATTATTATTATTTTTTGTCTTTTTGTCTTTTTCCGTGTCCGGCAACGGATCGCAACCCTCAGTGTTGCCCCCGTACCGGACCGGGGACCGGCAACGGGATCGCAACCCTCGGTGTTGCTCCCGCGCCTCGCTCAGCCAGTGAGCGGGAACCGGTCTGTATGTGGGATCCGAACCCTCGGGCGGGAGCGCCGCCGCGCTTCCCAAGCGGCACACTATCCAGTGCGCCACCGGGCCGGCCCATAGCTTATTATTTTTTAAAAGAAACAGGAATAGTTGTCAAATTCGATCTCATGTTTTTTCTTTTATTTCTGTATGAATTAACAGATTAGGTTTCCTGGGCCGGCCCGGTGGCGCACTGCTACAGTGCGCCGCTTGGGAGCACGGCTGCGCTCCCGCCGAGGGTTCGGATCCCACATACAGACCGGCCGCTCAATGGCTGAGCGAGGTGCGGGCGCAACACCAAGGGTTGTGATCCCGTTGCCGGTCCCGATCCAGTACGGGCGCGACACTGAGGGTTGCGATCCGTTGCCGGTCACGAAAAAAAGACAAAAAAAGGAAAAAAAAAAAAAGAGATTAGGTTTCCTGATTTTGAAATATTCTTGCATTCCCTCCTCTTTGTTTTTTCCCTTGTAATTTATTGGTTGAAGAAACTGGCCTGTAGAGTTAGTGTCCCAAAATCTGGATTTTGCTGTTTGCCTCTCCTGTGGTGGTGTTTAATATGTTTCTCTGTTCTTTATATTTTAAAGAAAAAATTGAAAAGGAAGAATAATGACCTAATGTTATGACCTTAATAAAACCGTTTGTATTCCTGCCTGTTCCCTTCTCATCCCTGTTTACATGCACATAACCCTTGGTATTTGTTTGAGGTCTTGTTTGTTTTGTGTGATGGTTATGCTAGCTTCATAGAATAAATTGAGAAACTTCCTGTGATTTTTCAGTTTTCAGGAATGAACTTTATGTTCCATGAAGATTTTGATATAACCAACCATAAAACTTTGGGGCCTGATTCATTTTTGTAAAAAGGAAGAAGAAGGAGTACAGATCTGTCTTTTCAGTTTATGTTGCATTTGTGACTCTGTTTGAAGTTTTCTTCTACTTCTTGAGTCAATTTTACAATTTTTTTTTTTTTTTTGTCTTTTTGTCTTTTTCCGTTTCCGGCAACGGATTGCAACCCTCAGTGTTGCCCCCGGACCGGACCGGGGACCGGCAACGGGATCGCAACCCTCGGCGTCACTCCCGCACCTCGCTCAGCCAGTGAGTGGGAACCGGTCTGTATGTGGGATCCGAACCCTCGGGCGGGAGCGCCGCCGCGCCTCCCAAGCGGCGCACTATCCAGTGCGCCACCGGGCCGGCCCACAAATTGATTTTTGCTTGGGAAGTTATCAGCATCATTTAGATGAAAGGTCACCAGCTCACGCATACAGGGCCAGGGAAGAGCATGTGAGCAGGCGGAGTGGAGTGGCTGCCAGAATTCCTGTGGGGCCCGTGGCCTGGCACTTACTTTCACAGTTGGATGGAGAGCACTTTCTCCACTTTCCAAAGGAAGTCGCCCATCCTGGTCATGGACAGGCCCTGAGGGACTAGGGCCTGCATTTGGTTCCAGGTGTCTTCTCACAAGGTCACCAGAGCTGCTAAGTTGTCGAGAGAAGCCAGAAATCTGGACTGTTATGTGAAATCTCCAGTTTTAATGTTTTAATGTTGATTCAACTTGTAAAAAACACTGTGTCGGTCCAACAGAGTAGCCGTGAACCACTTGTTTGCAATTCTTCCTTAGATATGGAAAAGTATAAATTTGTACAGATATTTTTTCTGTTGGTTAAAAAAAATCTTCATCTATATCTGTGTCCTTTCTCATTCCTAATGTTTTTGTTTTTGTTTTTTTTTTATCTTTTTTTTCCCTTCGTTTAGCCTTGGAAGAAGTTTGGAGAACCAACTTTTGGTTTTATTGATCATGTTTGCTTCTTTGTTTTCTCAGTAATTTCTTCTTTTACCTTTGATTCCTTCGTACCTTATTACTTTTGTTTTCTTTAGCTTCTTAAGTTGAACACTTACTTTTCAGTCTTTTTTTTTTTTTTTGCTGTTTTGTTTTCTCATAAATACCTTTAGTATTTTCTTCTACATGTTGGGTACATCTCACAAAATTTGATTTGTGGGCTTTTATTGTCAGTCATTTCTAGACTAATTTTTTTTTAAAATTTGTCAATATGCAATGTACTTGATTTTCATGTCCCTTTACCAGTTCCTCCTTTTCCCCTTCCTCTCCCCCAGACTGTTATTTTAACTTTGATTTCTTCTCTAATAGTTTAAATTACTTTTTATAAAATTTCAAAATGCATGAATTTTATTTTATGAAATCACTCTTATTTTGGAGGGCTTAGTTGTAGCATTCTCTTGCCTGTAGGATTGAATATATCCCCCCGCCCTTTTTTTTCTTCTCGTATTTTGGAAGATACATATCCCATTTTTATTCTTTAGTTAATCTTACATTTTTAATAATTATAAGAATACATGTATGTAAGCATCAAGTTTCATCCTCCCTTCCCAAGTAAGACACTGCTCTGAGCCTACTCCCTGTTCCCTCAATTTTTTTTTTTAATTGTGGTAAAATATACATAACATGCAGTTTATCGTTTTAACCGTTTTTAAGTATGCATGTCAGTGGTGTTAAGTGCATTCATATTGTTGTGCAACCATCACCACCATCCAGCTCCAGAACTTTCTCACCATTTTGTGCTGAACCTCTGTCCCCATTAAACAGCAGCTTCCCACTCCTCTCCCCCAGCCCCTGGCAACCACCCTTCCATTTTCTCTCTATGAATTTGACTATCCAAAAACGTCATGTAAGTTGTTCCTTTCTGCATTGCACTTAACTTAGTGCATCCAGAGTTCATCCACCTTCTCTCTTGTGCCTGCTTATAGGTACCTGGAGGGATTGGGAACCTTCATCTCTAATATATACGGGGCACATAATGGGCATTCATTCACTGTATTGACAGACTTAGCTAGACTATATTGTTTTCTCTTTTTAGTGTAAACTCATCTCTGTGTTTTTCATGTAAGAAGAGTACTTGTGATGATTTTGAGGAAGATGCTGAAATAGAATCCCTGGCAATGTATTTGAAGTATTGGATTTTGTTTTGTTTGTAGATGATGTTGCTTATATATATATATATATATATATATTTTTTTTTTTTAATCTCCCCTTGAAAATATCCTGTGTAGTTGTTGCTGATACTAAGGTTTTTTTGTGGGTTTTTTTACATCTCCTTTCTAGATGACAATGAAAACCAAACAGCGCATGTTAACAGAGGACTGGGAGCTTTTTAAACAAAGGCGATTCATTGAAGAACAGGTAAGGTTGTTGATAGGAGGGGCAATTAAAGGAAATAAGAATCTTTCATTTCAGAGCAAATGACTTCTTTGCACATTAACATGCTCTGTTATAACAGAACCACATTGTCAAGTCCTGTCAATGTTAAAACACTGTAAAAAAAACAGTGTTTTTAACCTCAAGGTAAACTAATTTTATTTACCTATTTCCTTATTTTTCATATACTCCTCAGGGAAAACCCATGTTTATTGAGTGACCTCCTCTAGCCCACATGGCTCCAGGTATTTTATAGGCATCATTGCCCCGAGTCCCCACGGTCCCCTAAGAGGCAGGTAGTGCTGTTTCCAGTTTATACATGTAGAAGGGGACACATGGTGAAGTTAGAATGTTACCTGAAGTCATTGAATTGGGTTCAGCTTTCCCAGACAGAGTGCACAGACCTCCAGCCAGCGCCACGCTGCACCTTCAGCGGGGTTGCTGGCAAATCCAGTCTCCCTACCTCCTTTTCCCCATGGTACCTCCTCTAGGCAGACTTGCCCCCCACCCTCTGCTAAGGCTGTTCTGGCAGATATTACCGTTGACCTTTTCATAAGTGGTCTCAGGGCGTGTGGCTTCATTAGGAAACTCTCTGGCCTCCATCTTTCACCCATGTGCCGCACCGCCTGTTCTTGCTTCTCCAACTGCTTTCTCGGTCTGTTTTGTGAGCTCTGCTCCCTTGTCTTTTCCTTAAATATTGGTAATTCCCTGGCCTTGGCCTCACGCCTGTCTCCACGTTCATACTTCTGTGGTCTTCCCTGGGCACCCAGCTATATAGACGGCACCCACATTTCAACTCACTCACCTTCCCCCTCCCATTCTGTGTGTGTCCTGTCCTGTTGAAGGGCCCTTTTAGCCACCACATGTCCCATTGCCAAAGATGGTCCAGAGTTCCTTCTTTGAAATCCAGATGCCCACCTAGTTGATTGGACATTTAGGTGCCACTTCCTAGATGGCTCCCAGGTCTGCGTCTTCTCATGTACCTGTCTCCATTCCTATAGCTTTGTTTTTGGTATTAGCAAGTACTGAATACACAGCAGACATGGGTAAAGGTTGGGTGTCTGCTGCAGTCCTACCTTCCAGATGTCTTCTGTGAAGGCACATGATAGCTAGTTTGCTGGAGATGAAAGCGTTTGCGGGTCCATGGCACCTGGTTCCTTGTGTGGATCAGCCTCCGGCTGCTATGGACTCCAAGTCTGCTGCCCTCTTTTCCTGGTCTTGTCCCACTGGAGGAAGCTGTGCCCATTGGTTTTTAAATGACCATGATGTGTATTACCATAGTTACTTAAAAATATGAACCACATAATGGGGGAAGTGTCTTGCAAAATTAAACCATTGTTTTATAATTTCCTCCAGTTAACTAATAAGAAAGCAGTTACTGGTGAGAACAATTTCACAGACACCATGAGGCACGTGTTGTCGTCACGACTGAGCATGCCTGACTGCCCAAACTGCAACTACAGACGGAGGTGAGCCTGGGGTGTCGTCTGGGTGCAGTGGGCTTGCGGGACCTTCAGTGAACCAAGTAGAGGCCTGGAAGTGGCCTTCAGACAACACGCTCTCAACTTCTTTGTTGGCTCTATTGGTAACTGTCCTTAATTCCCGATCAGATGTGCTTGCGATGACTGCAGCCTCTCACACATCCTCACTTGTGGTGTCATGGACCCCCCCGTCACTGACGACATCCACATTCACCAGCTACCACTCCAGGTGGATTCCGCTCCTGACTATCTCTCTGAGATGCGCCCACCTAGCGTGTCATCAGCAAGCTCAGGGTCAGGTTCCAGCTCTCCCATTACAATTCAGCAACATCCCAGACTCATCCTCACAGACAATGGCTCTGCACCAACTTTGTAAGTTGTGACTTTGTAATAAAGTTTCAGAAATTTAATCCAATAATGAGAAATTTAGACAGTAATGTCTTCAGAAGTATATCATTATCGTGCTTTTCATGAAAAAGGCTCTTCATTTTTTTAACTTTTAAAACATGAAATCAGTAAACTCAAACTTTGATACTATTTTGTTACCTGAAAAAAATATGATAAATTAATAAATGCCAATAAATAAAAAGCATGTTGGTGTGCAGGGAAGTGTCTCTCCAGTTCTGGCCTTGCATCTCCTCATTCCCGTGGAGGGTGACCAGGTGCTGCCCATCCCGCTGCATCGTCAGCCCAGTGTCCATGCTTGTTCCATGTCGTGCTAAGAGCTCAGGTGATCACTTTAGCAAGCGATTGGAAGTTTCTCTTTTCTGTGTTTCCACATTATTATACGTGCATTTCGTATTAGCAAGGTGGTTGTGCAACTGTCACCAATTCACACTGTGGGTGGCTGGTCCCAAATTTCTTCAGATTGTGACCTTATCATTTGTGGAGGTTTCACATGCTAATTTCTGGAAGTGTTGCCCATGGACGTATGTAGTCACTTAAGAAACTTAGTTTTACATTACATGTTTGTAGAGCATGCAGGCATGGTGTGCCCTGTGGAGGTGCCCAGGGGGAGGGATTGCTGTCCTTGACCTTGCTGCTCAGCATCTCTCAGATCTCTCTGACTGATCAACATGTGCTCATTCTGTCCATCTGAATTTCTCATGGTGACTCTGATGTTTTCCTTCAGAGTTTTTTAATTCTTAATTTGGACTCATTCTCAAATAAAATAATTCTGAAGGGACTGGTCTGAACTCCATGACTCTTTGAAAGACTTTAAACTGTTTTACACAGCCTGAGGACCTCCGTGCTCTCTCCAACAGCATAAGAAAAAGTGCTGAGGGTGTTGCAGCTGCTATCCAACTTCTTACAGAGATATGTAGAAATTAACCGTGTATAGTCTAATACAAATTTAAGTTGGAAAATTCCATCGCTGTTTGTCAGTTGTGGACTCTTGTGCCATGTTCAACAGTAGAAGAAATTGGCTGTGGAAGCGTTTCTCCTGGGGCCAGGACTGCCCAGCACTGGTTGGAGGGAGCTCAGGCTCTCTGGGCATCTGGACTTCAGCAACACGGGATTGGTGCCTTCCGAATATAGACTGCTATGATTTGAAACCTCTACCTCCATTGTTGTCTTTGGTTTGTCTTCTCTTTCTTGGTGCCATTTCTCAGTTTGTTAAATAGATGAGTGTGATTTTAGCCACTGTACCTCAGTGCTCTCTGGATCTCATGAGTGCTAAGGTTGGTGAAGCCTCCTGTCAGCATGTGGAGCAAATGGCTGAGTTACTTCATTTCAGAACCTTGGTTTCCTTATCTGTACATGCAGTGATAATACCTTAGGAGTGGATGTGAGTCTTGACCAAGGCAACACGCTTCCTCACCCCAGGTGCCATAGGCCCTCAGGAAACCTGAGCACCCTTCACCTGTTGGGTGCCGTTCGTGCTTACCTTTGGTGAGCTCCTGATTGTAATACATTGTAGAAACAACACCTCATTTTGGTAATCCTGGATCCTTCCTAAAGAAGACGTAAGATCACCAGTTCTAAGGATTTTTACCTTCTGGAGGTCATTGTATGCCAAAGCTGAAGACGGACTTGATGGTATTTTTTTGTGGACCCCAGGGTATCTGTATGCTGTCATGTCTTAAACCATTTGTGCTGAACTGTGAACTCTCCACCAGCTCTTTGTGTGCACCAGAAAATAATACATTTTAAGTGGCCTGGTAGGCTGAAGTCTTGAAATAGTAAATATTCCATTTGCCCATTGCTTAGGTATCTTGCTAAAGCTGATGTTTGGTTAAGATCATGACTGACTTTACCAGAGCTGGCCTTGTAGTAAAAAAAAAAAAATTTAGGGCTTGCCAATTAGCTCAGTTGGTTAGACTACAGCACCAAGGTCAAGGGTTCAGATCCCCAGACTGGCCGGCCCCCAAAAACAAAAACACAAAATTTAGTATTTTGTTACATAAGTGTTACATAAGTTTCAACTGGGTATTTCTTTTTTTTGTCTTTTTGTCTTTTTTCGTGACCGGCAACGGATCGCAACCCTCAGTGTTGCGCCCATACCGGACCGGGACCGGCCACGGGATCGCAACCCTTGGCGTTGCCCCCGCTCCTCGCTCAGCCAGTGAGCGGCCGGTCTGTATGTGGGATCCAAACCCTCGGCGGGAGCGCCGCCACGCTTCCCAAGCGGCGCACTGTAGCAGTGCACCACCAGGCCGGCCCTCAACTGGGTATTTCTGAAGTTTTGGTCATTATAAAAGCAAACACTAAGGACCTAAGGTTGCTCTCTGTACCCCTTTAATTTTCATCAAAAATTGTCTCTTTGGGGGAGTAGCAGAAAGTTCTACAGCAGGGCATTTCAGGTCAAATGGAAATGTAATATCGATTAATGTGATTAAATTTTGTGATTTTCTTAATATTTCTAGTTTTGGAGTTTTTCTTTTTTCCATTCTTCCAGATAGCACGAATGTTGATCTTCCAGACATTTTTTCTAACACTCAGGTTACTAAGAAATGTTAGGTATTATGAGTGCTATTTAACATAATCCTCTTTGTAAACGAAAACAGTGATCTGTGGAGGAAATGTCCAAGCTTAGCGGGTGTTTCCCTCACTGTCCTCCCTGCTGAGCGGCCTCATGGTGACTGTCTCTGCTTGTCTCAGTTGCAGCGATGACGAAGACGTGGCACCGCTGTCAGCTAAGTTTGCTGATATTTATCCACTGAGTAGCTACGGTGATACCGAGGCGGTGGCCAACATGAATGGAGTCCACAGCGAACTGCATGGTGCTGGGGAGAACATGGCCCTGAAGGACGAGGTATGGCTGCAGTTCCTTCGTAGGCACAGTAAACGGCATAAAATGGTGGTCTAACAATTTTTTATATTCTTCTTTTTTTGAAAATTGTAAATTACAAAAGGCTGTCTTTAAAGTCCCCTCAGGAAAGCAGTACCAATAGTAGTTCTTCAGAAGCTGATGATGAAGAAGCTGACGGAGAGAGCAGTGGGGAGCTGCCGGGAGCCCCGCAGGAAGATGGAGCTCTAGGAAACAGGAGCCCCAGGAAAGAAGAAAGTAAAGTGGACAGTCCACCGCCGTCGTATCCAGCTCAGCAGGTGGAATTTTCTGTTTTGCCAAAGGGCTCCTTTTTTTTTTTTTTAAAGATGACCGGCAAGGGGATCCCGACCCTTGAATTGGTGTTGTCAGCACCGCACTCTCCCAAGTGAGCCACAGGCCGGCCCAAAGGGCTCTTTTTCTCTGTATGTTTTTCTAAACATGAGCACTATTAAATGCAAGATTATTTTATTTAAAGTAATTTCTGAAGATTAGAACTAGAGAAAAAAAATAAACAGCCCCATTTTCTTCTTGTTTCTCTTGCTGGGATCTGTGATCATCAGTCTTGATTTTGCAATATCCTGCAGTAGCCCCTTATATTTAGGAGTTATGAAGTTTTTGTCTGTATAGAAGTAAGAAGAGGAAGGGTCTGGTCCATTTGCTCAGTTGGTTAGAATGTGACCTTCTAATACCAAGGTCAAGGGTTCAGTTCCCCGTTCCGTACCGGCCAGCCACCAAAACAAAACAAAAGTAAGGAGAAGGTTTTTTGAAATAAAATAGTGAATGTTAAAATTTCAGAAAAGGTTTGTTTCTTCTTTATCTGTTCGATATCTGTTTTTCTGTTAACCAAAGTTGAGGGTACCTTATCAGACTTAGTTTTTCTTAGAGACTTGGAGTTTTATGATAGATGCCCAATAAGCAGTTTTTAAATTGAAGGGTGAGCAAGTAGGGCCAGCCCGTGGCTCACCTGGGAGAGTGTGGTGCTGATAACACCAAGGCCATGGGTTTGGATCCCTATATAGGGATGGCCCGTGGCTCACTTGGAAGAGCGTGGTGCTGACAACACCAAGTCAAGGGTTAACATGCCCTTACCAGTCATTTTTTCTTTTTTTTAAAAAAAAAAGGGTTAACAAGTGAAAGTCAGGTGCTTGGGTAATTAATTCATTTTAATAAGTAGTGTAAATACATGGTTCAAACAGTAAAGGTGATATTAAAAGGTGTACACATCAAGAGTCTTGCTGCGGCCTCCTTCCTTGTCTACCCTGTCCAGCACCTATGCAGCCCCAGTGCAGAGTCCCCAGTAGGTGACAAGTTTTATTTACTTATTGTATGCAAATACAAATATTATTCTTTTCCTTTCTTGTGAGAAAGGCTGTCTACTGATGCATACACTGTTCTGCACCTTGCTTTTTCACTTAACTGTGTATCCTGACAGACTATCCCTCAGTCCAGAACACACTTCTTCGTTCTCCTCTGCCAGCCTCACTGTCTTCCACCGTGGGGACATACTGTAGTGTTTTGTTTTGTTTAGTCCCCTGTTGATGGACATTTGTGTTGTTTCCCCTTCTTCATGGACTGTTATAAACTATTTATCGAGTGACCTTATACCTCTGACATTTTGTACATAAGCAGATAGATTCCCAGAATTGATCACCAACCGTGAGACTACTGGTCAGAGCTTCTGTGAGTGGTGCTGGGTGATGCCTTGGTGGTCTTCCCTAGACCGCAGAAGAGAGTGGCATCACAGTATTGGATAGATTAAAAATGGTAACCCCTGTGGTTTCAATTTTCACTCCTCTAGAGTTAGAAAAGTCCTTTATATATTGGATACAAGTCCTTTATCAAATACATGGTTTGCAGTATTTTCTCATGGTCTGTGACCTGTTTATTAGTTTTCTAAAGGTGTCTTTTGTAAAGCAGAAGATTTTAGTTTGGTGCATTCGAATTTATCAAGTTTTTCTTTTATGTAGTATGGCTTTTGATGTCTTATCCAAGAATTCTTTGCCTAAGACAAAATTGTCTTCTTCTAGAAGGTTTATGATTTTAGCTCTTACTTCTGTTTGGTGGTTCGTTTGACTTAGTATTTGCTTATGGTATGAGGTTAGATCTAAATTCATTTTTCCACATATGTGGATGTACAGGTGTCATAGTACCATTAGTCACAAAGACTGTCCTTTCTCCTGTTGATTGCCTTGGCCATTTGTTGAAAATCATTGGACTGTGAATATAAGAGTTTATGTCTAGACTCTTCATTCTGTGCTTGTGATCTCTGTGTCTGTCCTTGTCCTCAGAATGGATTTGCTTGTTGCTTTTTGCTGAGTTTGAAAGTCAGGCAGGGTCTGTCCTCCAGCTTGGTGGGTCTTTTTTCAAAATTTTTTAGACTGTTCAAAGTCCTTTGTATTCTCATGTAAGTTTTAGGATCAATTTGTCAACTTCTACAAAAAAGCCTGCTTAGATTTTGATAGGGATTGCTTTGAATTTTTGAGTATTTCTTAGAATTCACCAGTGAAATCCTGTGGGCATGGTATTTTATTTATGGGGCAATATAGATCAATTTGGGGAGAATACAGTATTAACAAAACTAATTCAGTCTATCAATATACTGTATTTTTCTATTTATTTAAATCAACTTTAATATCTCTTAGCAATTTTTACAAATTTCAAGTCTGTGGGTCTTGAATATATTTTTTAAATTTATTCGTAAGTATTAGACGTGGGTTTTTTGAATCTGTAGTAAATGATATTTTCTAATTTTGATTTTGAATTGATTGTTGGTAAGATATAGAAATACAGTTGATTCATATATACAATCTCATGTTCTGTTGCTTTGCTAAATTCATTTAGTAATTCTAGTAGTGTTAGTGGGTTTTTTGGCAGTTTTTTGGTAGATTCCTTTGTATTTTCTACATACAAGATCATGTTATCTGTGAGTAATGACAGTTTTACTTCTTTTCCTCTCTGGATGTTTTTAATTTTTTACTCTTGCCTTATTGAGCTAGCTCAAGTCTTCAGTACGTCACCAAGTAGAAGTGCAGGCAGACATCTTTGCCTTTTTCCCCAGTCTTAGGAGAAAGCATTTAATCTCTGACCAGTAAGTATGAAACTAGCTGTAGGTTTCTCATAGTTGCCCTCTTTTGGGTTGAGAGAATTCTGTTCTACTCTTAATTTCTCGAGTGTTTTGTCATGACTTGAATTTTATGTGTATTGGATTTTCAGATGTCTTTTCTGCATCTCTTGAGATGATCCTGTGATTTTTGTCCTTTATTCTGTTACTGTAGTATATCTATATCTCATCAGTTGCTGTCAGGGTATTAAATCAATCTTGTGCTCCTAGAATAAATCCTACTTGGTGATGGTGTATAATCTTTCTCATATGTTACTGGATTGGTTTGCTAATATTTTTTTAGGATTTTTGCATCTATGTTAATAAAAGATATTGGTCTATTATTGGTCAATAGTTTTCTATCTTTGTCTTTTTCTGTCTTTGGTATCAGGGTAATACTGGTTTCATAGAATGAGTTGGGAGGTGTTTCTTTCACCTATATTTTCTGAAGGAGTTTGTCTAAGATTGAGATTTCTTAAATATTTGATAGAATTCAACAGCAAAGTCCTGTGGGCCTGGTCTTTTGTGTGTGGAAAGGTTTGTAATTACTAATTCAAATTTTGTTTACTTGTAATAGGTCTATACAGATTTCCTGTTTCTTATTAAGTCTTTTTTTTTTTTTTAAAGATGACCGGTAAGGGGATCTCAACCCTTGGCTTGGTGCTGTCAGCACCACGCTCAGCCAGTGAGCCAACCAGCCATCCCTATATAGGATCCGAACCCGCGGCCTTGGTGCTATCAGCACCGCACTCTACCGAGTGAGCTACAGGCCGGCCCTTATTAAGTCATTTTTAATAATTTGTGTCTTTCTAGGAGTTTACCCATTTCGCTTAAGTTGTCTAATTTGTTGACATAAAGTTATTATATTTTCTTATAATCCTTTTAATTCCGTAGGGTCTGTAGTGATATTAATTCCTGCTTTTGGTAATTTTGTCTTCTAACTCAGGCTAAAGGTCTGTCAACTTTGTTGGTCTTACACATAATCAGTTTTTGGTTTTGTTAATTTTTTTCTGTTTTTCTCTTTTCTATTTCATTGATTTCCATTCTGATCTTCACTATTTCTTTCTATGTTCTTTGGGTTTGGTTTGCTCTTTTTCTAGCTTGTTGAAACAAAAGCTTACATTACTGATTTTAGAGCTTCCAAATGTATTGAGATTTGTTTTATGGTTTAACTAATATGGTCTATCCAGATAATGTTCCATGTGTACTTGAAAATAATATATATTCTGATCTTGTTGTGTGGAGTGTTCTGTAAGTGCAAGTCTGGTCAAGTTGATTGATGGAATTGTTCTGTATTTTCTCAGTCCATTCAGGCTGCTCTAACAAAACTACCAGAGCCTGGGTGGCTTATAAACAACAGAAATTCATCACACCTCATAATACCATCACCTTGGAGTTAGGGTTTCAATATATGAATTTTGGAAGGACACAAATATTTACACCATAATGTATATCCTTACTCATTTTCTATCTAGTTGTTCTGTTAATACTGAGAGAGGCCTATTGAAGTCTTCAGGTATAACTGTTGGATTATTTGGTTGTACTTTCAATTCTGCCAGTTTTTGATTCATGCTTTTGGGGGTGTCGTTGAATGTGTATACATGTATTTTTGTTTATAGCTCTCTGATATATTGACCGTTTTGTCATTATGACATGTTTCTCTCCTAGTATTTCTTACTTTAAAGGCCGTTTTGTCTGATGTTAGTATAGCCATCAAGCTTCTTGGGCTGCCGTATGCATATTATGTTTTTTTCATCCTTTTACTTTCATCCTCGTGTGTCTTTGAATCTAAAACTTGTCTTTGAAACTTTTAGTTGAGCCGTGCATTTTTATCCTGTTCATCAGTCTTTGCTTTTCTTGGTATTAAACAAAATTTTTAGTGTACCATTTTAATTCTGCTGTTGATTCTTTAATTATTATTTTTTTTTAGTTATTTTCTTAGTGGCTTCTCCAAGGATTACAAGATGCATTTAAATTGTCACAATCTACTCCAGGATAATACCGACTTAATTCCAGTAAAATATGCAAACATTTCTCCAATATAGCTCCCTTTCTTTCTTCCTTTTTACTATTGTCTTATATATTTATTACATTTGTTTATCTAATAAACCCAATAACATGTTGTAATTGTTATACAATTTTATAATTTTTAGAGAAATTAAAAGCAAAGGAAAGAGAAAATGTGTTCGTACAATGTTTTCTGCTCGCTGGCTTGCTTGCCATTTCTGCTGTTCTTCATTTTTCTCTCTGGACTTGAGTTACCATTTATTTCCTTTCTGCTAGAGGACATCCTTTACTATTTCTTATAAGACCAGTTTGCTAGCAGTGAATTCTCTCAGTCTTTATGTGTAAATGTCTTTATTTTGCCTTCATTGTTTTTTAAAAAGTAGTTTATTTTTTAGAGCAGTTTGAGGTTTACAGCAAAGTTGAGTGGAAGGTACAGAGATAACCAAACCCCCTGTCCCCACATACTCACAGCCCCCAACTATCACAATCCCATACCAGGATGGTGTCGGCTGGAAGGCATAGTCAGTTCTCCTGGCAGCCTTTCACTTTCCCAGGCAGGCATTTTGGTGGGAGCTGGGTCATCCTAGGGACATGGCCTTGCGCTGCTGGAAGCCTTGGGTGGAGTCATTATGTGCCCACACTTCTGCACTTCTCAGTGTCTTTTTGTTTTTATTTACTTTAGGGTTCATTGAGCTTCCTGGATCTGTAGATTAGTATTTTTCATCAAATTTGGGAGGTGGAAGTGTCAGCCATTCTTTCTTTCTATATTCTTCCCCTTTCTCTCTCTCCTCTCCTCTGGGACTTCATTACGTATATGGTAGTTCGCATAATGCCCTTGCACAGGTCTCTGAGCACCTGTGTGGTTTTCTTTAATCTCTTTTCCTCTGTGTTCTTCAGGTGTCTAATTTCTATTTCTCTGTTTTCAAGTTCACAGATTCTTTTTCTGCCATCTTAAATCTGCTTTTCAGCCCCTTTAGTGTAATTTTCATTTTTTATTTATTTATTTATTCATTCATTCATTCATTTATTTATTTATTTTTTGTCCTTTTTGAGACTGGCCCCACCGCGCTCAGCCAGTGAGCGCTGTGAGCGCACCGGCCATCCCTATATAGGATCCAAACCCACAGCGGGAGCGCTGCTGCGCTCCCAGCGCCACACTCTCCCAAGTGCGCCACGGGCTCGGCCCTAATTTTCATTTTTTAGTTATTGTACTTTTCACCTCTAGAATTTATTATACAAGAGTACTTCAAAAAGTTCGTGGAAAGATTCACATTATCTTTTAATTCCATTTTCCCATAAACTTCTTCAGGTACCCTCATATTTCATTCATTTTTTACTTTCTCTTTTGTTATTATAATTTCCTGTGTGCTGCATTTCATATTTTTCTTTAATGCTCTGAACATGTTATCATAGCTTCCTGGACATCTTCATGTGCTAATCCAGTGTCTGGGCCCACTCAGGACCAGTTTCTACTGACTAACTGTTCTTTTCCTGCATGTTGGTCACACTTTTTTTTTTCTTTGCATGGCTCATAATATTTTATTGAAAATGACGTTTTAAGTAATGTCGTAACTTTGCCTTCTGGTTTTCCCCTCTGATGATTGTTTGTTGTGGTGGTAGTGGTGGTTTGTTTGTTTGGTTTTTGTTACTTTCCTGAACTTTCTGCAGAATCTGAATTCCTACCCTATGTGGCCTCTGAAGTCTGTGGCCACGTTTTTTAGCTTGGCTTCTAGAGGTCTCCCCTTTGTCTGCCTGGCTTATTGAGTCAGCTAATGATTTGGACAAAGGTTGCCCATGTTCCTTGAACCCACACAGGCTCTGCTCTGTGCTGATGCATCTGAGTGTAGATTGGTGAACACACTAAATGCTCAGCCAGTTCTCAAGTTAGCTTTGGCAGTCCCTTCCTCTGGGCTCTGAGGTCTCTGCTGTGCAAGCACCATGGTCTCCTGGTCAGCCTGTTAGTTATGGACAGCTTAAAGAGCCCTTCCATGGCTCTCTCATTTCCAAGGTCTCCCTGTTAGGTTTCCGTTTGTCTGCCACTCACCCCAACCAGAACCTCAGCCTCAAACTAACAGAGCTTCCTTATTAGCTCCCTACTGAGTTGACTACTTTTATTGCTTCACCCTCTGTCTGATGTGGAGCTGCTGCCCTTTTTGGCAGCAGGGCTAATTTTCATCACATCCCTGCTCTGACAGAATTCCTTGTGGCTCATTGACCTGGGGGTGCGGGTGGGGGTGGAGCGGGAAGAGTCCCAGGCAAGAAGACCAGACTCCTTGCTGTCCTTCCCTGAAGTCTAGCCATCTGCATGAAGAAAGGATTCTCAGTGTTTTCTTTTGGCTGATTTCTAGAGCCTCAAAATGGTTGCCTTTGACAGTTGTGTCTAGTTTTACATTTGCTGGAAGTCCCATCTCTGCTCATGTTGAAGAATCTCTGTATAACTATTTACTAAGCAGTATGACCCAGCGGAGCACTGCCTCTGATTGTCGTGTCTTCCATGGTTCCAGCTCCCTCTCTACACTCAAGCATCTTTACCAGTTCCCTTGTCCCTGCTCAGTCAGTTATTGGATGCAGATCCAGTGGCTGCCACCTCACCAGACACCCACGTGGGGAGTGAGGTGCATTTCTCTTTGCAGGCTTCTCGGTCCCAGTCTCCTGGGTCCTCCCTTTCCCTTGCAAGGAGGACCCTGGTCAACTCAGTGTCAGGACGAGCCTTGTTTCCTCTGTGTTTGCTTGTAACTGCTCAGCAGAATGTGACTGACTTTAATTTAATTCATACCATTCTTTGTTTCACTAAATACTCAGGTCCTTTTTGTTTACCTTTCCTTTTAGGCTGAACAAGCTCCAAACACTTGTGAATGTCATGTTTGTAAACAAGAAGCTTCTGGACTGACAGCATCAGCAATGACAGCTGCAGCCCTTCCTCCTGGCCATCAGTTCATGAATCCAGAGAAGCCCACCCACCCCGCGCTGCACCTCTACCCCCACATCCATGGACATGTGCCTTTGCACACTGTCCCGCACCTGCCTCGCCCTCTCATCCACCCCACCTTGTACACAGCGCCCCCCTTTACACACAGTAAGGTAAGTCGGGGCAGGAGGGCCTGAAAGCTCACTCACAACTAAGATCTTACAGGAGTACATACTTAAATCTATAAATTGGCAACTTGCATGGGATAGCATTTACTCTTGATAGGAAGGTCTGCAAATGTTTCCTTTTACCATAATCTCCTTAGTGCTTATTTTAAACCTTTACAGTTGTGAAAACAATCATTAAAAACAATCATGATAGGCCGGCCCGTGGCTCACTCGGTAGAGTGCGGTGCTGATAACACCAAGGCCACGGGTTCGGATCCTATATAGGGATGGCCGGTTTGCTCACTGGCTGAGCCTGGTGCTGACAACACCAAGCCAAGGGTTGAGATCCCCTTACCGGTCATCTTTTAAAAAAAAACAACAATCATGATGGTCATGGTTTATTCATTTAGAATTAACTAGAATGTAAAGAAGTTTTCAGATGATGTTGCTGACCAGTTAAAGTCAGGGAGACTTCCACATGAGTCCATTTATCTACTCATGGCCTTCCAGGACCTGGCTCTTTTTGTTAATGAGATGGGTAAAATAATTTGAATATAACGTGAGTCCTCTAACATTGACTGGGCTGTACAGGGTCTAAAATGATTATACTTCCTTAGCATGATAACTGAGGCCTTACAGAAATACACAAGGCTAAAGGAGGGAACCCTAAATATAATTCCATAGAAAATCGTATTGCCGTACAAGTTAAGGAGAGGTAGCTGGAGTACAGACAGGAGGGGCCTCCGAAACCAGGTATGCTAGGAGCCCATTCAGGAAATGGAGTGAGGATCTAGAAAATGGTTGATTTTTATGTATTTATTTTCATAGCACCTGGTGCATATATTTAGTATCTTAGATTTTGCAGTGGAATTTATAGGTTGGTTTCAACTATTTTGAACTTACCTCTGTTGACTCACCATAATTCTGATTTTTAAATTTTTCTTTGTACCAGTTATTCTGGTTCAAGGTTAGCTCTAATTAATCAAAAATGGAATTTTCGGGCCAGCCCCGTGGCTCACTCTAGGGAGTGTGGCGCTGGTAGCACCGAGGCTGTGGGTTTGGATCCTGTATAGGGATGGCTGGTGCGCTCACTGGCTGAGTGTGGCGCAGACAACACTGTGCCAAGGGTTGTGATCCCCTTACCAGTCAGGAAAAAAAAAAAAAAATGGAATTTTCCCCAAACTCTGCTAATTTCTTATTTAAAACATTGATCTCAACTGGAAAAGAAAGGGAAAACATGACATGGAAGGGATTTTTCCCAGACTATGTGCATGTTTTCTCCCCTGGGGGTCACTGTGAGGTGGGGTGTGTATCGGTAGCCTGTAAATGAGACTTCTGTGTTTGCTGGAGAGTGTTATAACATAGGAGATTAATAACCACAGGTTTAGAGTAGAGTATAAGTTTATTACAATAAGTACTCAGCAACTACCCAAATTCATGCTTAAATTTTGTTAGATTGAATATTGCTCAATTTGAACATTTAATGATGTCTTTTTAATAGAATGCTTTTCAATAGCATTTTTCATATATATTGTCAAAGCCAGGCTGTTTTCACGGTCTTCCTGGTTTGTAGCCTGTTTTCCTATGGGTGAATATGTAAAGTTAAAAAGTTGTCCACTCCCTGTTCTTACCTGAGTAGAGATCTGTTTCCTAGTCCTGAGAAAATATTATGGAGTGTTGTGTCATGTATTTTTGCTGATGGAAGCTGTTCAGGAATTAGTTCCTTCAAATATTCAAGGTAAAGTAGTGAAATTGATTTTTTTATTCCCAGAACCTATTAGAACACTGTAGTTAAAAATATAGTTCTTGGGGCCGGCCCGGTGGCGCACTGGATAAGTGCGCCACTTGGGAAGCGCGGCGGCGCTCCCGCCCGAGGGTTCGGATCCCACATACAGACCGGTTCCCGCTCACTGGCTGAGTGAGGCGCGGGAGCAGCGCCGAGGGTTGCAATCCCGTTGCCGGTCCCCGGTCCAGTGCAGGGGCAGCACTGAGGGTTGCGATCCGTTGCCGGACACGGAAAAAAGACCAAAAATATATATATATACATATATATATATATAGTTCTTCTCCCTGACATTTGGCCTTTTCTCAGGAAGTTATAGGTAGTCTGTATAAGGGTAGAAAGAGGAGAAAAAAAAATCCTTTAGGAGCATCATTTGTGTATAATATCTGTTCCTTTGACACCTGTTAAACTTTAATCCCATAGATTGATATGAAAGATCCATGGGTAGAAAGGCAAGTATAGAGGTCAAGCCATACGTAGTAGAGGTCATGTAGAAACTTAGGAATTTATAGTTAAGCCTTATTCTGACCACTTTGATATTAATGTCAAGACTATTCACCGACTCACTTAAAATACATTACTTAGAGGCCATTTTTATTTGCAGAAATAAGATGCAATTGGCAAAATACTTTTATGAAAATGTCTGTGTCTCTGAAAAGCTTGCATTGTCACTTACTGGATCTTACAAAATTAGTTGATGTTATTTGAGTTAGTTTGACTTGTTGAATGGTGTGGATCCACCTGTACCTTTAATGCATAATGCACTGGCAACCCTGTGGGAGTTGGCAGAAGCACCCTCCAGAGAACAAACAAGCTATATTAGAATGGCACAAATTTGTCTTCAGTTACATCAGAGTAGGTTTCTTGGAGAGGTCAAAAGGATTGTTTAGTGCACTGTTCCAGACAAAAGAGGGTGCTATGTGTGGAGGAAGGCCTGCCAGCTGAGACTTTCTACTTGCCTTGTGGCTGTGTCCATTTCTGCATTGGTGTGCATTAGTAGGGCCTTTAGGACCTTCTGTGGTGAAATCACAGTTGTTGCCTTTAAGACTTTATGTCATTACAGTTGTAATTCTTCTTTTAATTCATACTTTGGACCCTGTGTATAAATATTTAGCACCTAAAATATTTAGCACCTAAAATGTTTAGGATGAGTATTATGAAAAATTTATTTTCTTGAAATTAAAAAAACCTGAAGGCTAATTTCTATTTTCAAATGTTTTCATATCAATGTTAAATTCAATTTATATGTTAAGATATTGTTTAAAAGTTCAAAGTAGTTGCAGAGATAAATACAGTAATGAAATACTAGGGAAAAAATTAAAACTATACAGGAAAGGGAATTTAATTTCCAAATATTTGGGATTTCCCAATTATCTTTGTTGATTTCTACTTTAATTCTATTGTGGTCTAAGAGCTTACATAGTATGATTTCTATTCTTTTGAATTTATTACAGTGTGTTTTATGGCCCAGAATGTGGTTTATCTTGGTGAATATTCGATGTGAGCTTGAGAAGAATGTGTGTTCTGCTGTCAGGTGAAGTGTCATCTGTAGATGTCCATTATGTCCATTTGGTTGAGGGTGCTGTTGAGCTCTCACATTCTTACTGATCTTCTGCCTGCTCTGTCTGTTTCTGGTAGAGCAGTATTGAAGATTCCACCTGTGATCATGGATTCCTCTCCTTCTCCTTGTAGTTCTGTCAGTTTTTGCCTCACATAATTTTACACTCTGTCGTTAGGGGCTTACACATTAAGGATTGTTATGTCTTCTTGGAGAATTGACCTTTCCTCATTATGTAATGGCCACCTTCATCTTTGGTAACTTTCCTTGCTCTGAAGTCTGCTCTGTCCGAAGTTAATATAGCTCCTCCAGCTTTCTTTTGATTAATGTTATGGTATATCTTTGTCCATACATTTACTTTTTTTAAAAAAACACTTTTTATTGTGATAAAATACACAACAAAATTTACCATCTTAACCATTTTTAAGTGTACAGTTCAGTGGTATTAAATACATTCATAATGTCATGCACTCCTCACCACTATCCATCTCTGTTAACTATTTTTGTCCTGTAAAACTGAAACTTTTTACTCATTAAACAATAATTCCCTACTTCCCCATGACCTAGTCCCTGGCAACCACCATTCTACTTTCTGCCTCTATCATTTGACTACTCTGAGTACCTTATATAAGTGGAATCATACAGTATTTGTCTTTTTGTGACTGGCTTATTTCACTTAGTATAATGTCCTCAAAGTTTATCTATGCTGTAGCATATTGCAGAATTTCCTTTCTACAGCTGAATATTATAGTTCACTGTATGGATGGACCACATTTTGCTTATCTATTCATCCATCAGTGAAAACTTGGTTTGCTGTTGTGAACAGTATGCTTTCAGTTCTTTTGGTATATACCCAGAAGTGGAGTTGCGGGATCGTATGGTAATTCTATTTTTAACTTTTTGAGGAACTACCACACTGTTTTTCACAGCAGCTGCACCGTTTTGCATTCCCACCAACACTGCACAAGGGTTCCAGTTTTGCCACATTCTTGCCAAAACTTGTTTTCTGTTTTTTTGAGAGTAGGCATCCTAATAGTGTGAGGTAGTATCTCGGTACAGTTTTGATTTGCTTTTTCCTAATGATTAGTGATGTTCAGCATGTTTTCATGTGCTTATTGGCCTATTTGCATATCTTCTTTGGAGAATGTCTATTCAATTCCTTTGCCCATTTTTGAATTGGGTTGTTTGGTTTTTTTTGTTGTGTTTTAGGAATTTTCTATATATTCTGAATATCGATTCTTTATCAGATATATGATTTGCAAATATTTTCTCCCATTCTCTGTGTTGCCTTTTTTTTTTTTTTCCTTTTTGTCTATTTTACTGACCGGCAACGGGATCGCAACCCTCGGTGTTGCGCCCGCACCGCACTCAGCCAGTGAGCGGGAACTGGTCTCCACATGGGATCCGAACCCTCTGCGGGAGCGCCACCGCGCTCCAAAGCGGCGCACTCTCCAGTGCGCCACCGGGCTGGCCCGTCTGTGTTGCCTTTTTAATTTGGTTGATAGTGTCTTTTGATGTACAACATTTTAAATTTGTTTATTTTTTATTTTGTTATCTGTGCCTTTGGTGTTATATCCAAGAAATCACTGCCAAATCCAATGTTGTGAAGCTTTTTCCCTATGTTTTCTTCTAAGAATTTTATTGTTTTAGGTGTTGTGTTTAGGTTTTTGATCCATTTTGAATTAATTTTTGTATATGGTATAAGTAAGGCTCCAAATTCATACTTTTGTATGCAGATATCCAGTTTTCCCAGCACCATTTCTTAAAATGACTGCCCTCTCCCCATTGGATGGTTTTGGCACCTTTGTCAAAAATTATTTAACCATATATGTGAGGGTTTTTTGCTGGGCTTTCTATTCTGTTCCATTGGCCTATATGTCTGTCTTTATGCCAGTACCATACCATTTTGATTACTTTAGCTGTGTAGTATGTTATGTAGTCAGGAATATAAATCCTCCAGCTTCGTTGTCTTTTTCAAGATTGTTTTGGCCGTTCAGAGTCCTTTGAGTTTCCATATAAATTTTAGGAGGGGTTTTTCTGTTTCTGCAGAAAACATTATTGGGATTTTGATAGGAATTGCAGTGAATCTGTAGATTGCTTTGGGTAGTATGGACATTTTAACAATATTAAGTATTCCAGTCCATAAACACAGTATATATTTCCATTTGTTTATGTTGTCTTTAATTTCTGTCAGCAGTGTTTTGTAGTTTTCATTTTACATATCTTTCATTTCTTTGATTAAGTTAATTCCTAAGTATTTTATTCTTTTTATGCTATTGCAAATGGAATTGTTTTTGTAATTTCCTTTTTGGGTTGTTCATTTTTGGTGTATAGAAATGCAACTGGCTTTTGAGTGTTAACTTTGTATCTTGCTACTTGGCTAAACAATAACAGTATTTTTGTGGAATCTTTAGGATTTTCTACATATAAAATTATATCATCTGTGAAAAGAGATCATTTTCCAATGTTGATGCTTTTTGTTTCTTTTGTTTCTTTTTTTTTTCCCCCCTATTTGCTCTGGCTAGAACATATTATGTTGAATAGAAGTGGTGAAAGCAGGTATCCTTGCCTTGTTCCTGATATTTGAAGAAAAGCTTTTCAGTTTTTTAGTATAATGTTTGCTGTGGGTTTTCATGTAGGGCTTTTATTACATTGAAGCAGTTCCCTTTTATTCCTAGTTTGCAAAGTGTTTTTGTCATGAAAGGGTGTTGAATTTTATCAAATGCTTTTTCTGCATCAATTGGGATGATCATGTGTTTTTTTTCCCCCTTCATTCTGTTAATGAGGTGTATTACCTTGATTGATTTTCATATGTTGAACTATCCTTGCATTCCAGAAGTGAATTCCACTTGGTCATGGTGTATACTACTTTCAATATGCTGCTAAATTCAATTTGCTAGTATTTGCTGATGATTTTTCCATCAGTGTTCATAAGGAATTAGTCTGTAGTTTTCTTGTAGTGTCTTTGGCCTTGATAACAGGCTAATACTGGTCTCAAAATGAGTTAGAAGTGTTCCCTTCTCTTCAGATTTTTGGAGAAGTTTAAGAAGGATTGGTGTTAGTTCTTCTTTAAATGTTTGGTAGAGGGCCGGCCCGTGGCTCACTCGGGAGAGTGCGGTGCTGATAACACCAAGGCCCCGGGTTCGGATCCCATGTATGGATGGCCGGTTCACTCACTGGCTGAGCGTGGTGCTGACAACACCAAGCCAAGGGTTAAGATCCCCTTACCAGTCATCTTTAAAAAAAAAAAAAAATGTTTAGTAGAATTCACCAGTGATGCCATCAGGTTCAGGGTTTTTCTTTGCTGGGCAGTGTTTGATTTCTGATCTCCTTACTAGTTATAGCTCTATTCAGATTTTTCTGTTTCTGCATAATTTAGCCCTGGTAGGTTTTGTCTTTCCGGGAACTTTCCCATTTCATCTACATTATCTAGTGTGTTGGCACACATTTGTACATAGTACTTTCTTGTAATCCCTTTTATTTCTGTGGAATCAGTTAGTAATATCCCCACTTTCGTAGCTGATTTTAGTAATTTGAGTTTTCTGTTTTTTCTTTTTTTCTTAGTGTGTGTCACTAAAGCCTTGTCAGTTTTGTTACGTTTTCAAAAAACCATCTTTTGATTTCATGGATTTTTCTCTGTTCTTTTTCTGTTCTGTTTCATTGATCTCTGCTCTAACCTTTATTCCTTCATCCTGCTAGTGTTGGGTTTAGTTTATTCTTTTTCTAATTCCTTAAGTTGTAAAGTTAGGTTAGATTTGAGTTCTTTCTTTCTTTTTAATGTGTTTATAGCTATAAATTTCCCCCTTACCACTTGCCTTCACTGTGTCTTACAAGTTTTGGTATGTTGTGTTTTCATTTTTATTTATCTTTAAGTGTTTTCTAATTTCCCTTGTGATTTCTTCTTTGATCCATTGGTTGTTTCCATGCCTTTACTTTTAACTTATCAGGGTCTTGATATTGACAGTAGGTTTCTTGTAGACATATATAGGTGGGCCTTATTTTTTAATATGCTCTGATAATCTCTGTCATTTCATTGGTGTATTTAGATGATTCACATTTAAAATTATTTTTTTATATATTTGGAATAAAATTTTTTATTTTATTTTCAACCATGTTTGTAACCATTTTCTGTTTATTACTAGAACCTTCTTTTTATGACTTCTCCACTTTCAGTTGAGCATTTTATGATTCTGTTTTATCTCCTCTGTTAGCATATCAATTATACTTAATTAAAAAGACTTTTTTGCAGTTGCCCTAGAGTTCACAGTGCACATTTTTTTTTTCCTTTTTGTCTTTTTTACTGACCGGTAACGGGATCGCAACCCTCGATGTTGCGCCCACACCGCGCTCAACCAGTGAGCGGGAACCGGTCTCCACATGGGATCTGAACCCTCGGCGGGAGCGCCGCCGCGCTCCCAAGCGGCGCACTCTCCAGTGCGCCTCCGAGCTGGCCCCACAGTGCACATTTTTAACTAATATAAGTCCCACATCCAATAACAATATTCAACTTCACATGTAGTACAAGTAGCTTTTAACCGATTATTCCCAATCCCTGCCTCCCATCCTTCATGACATTGCTGTCATTGTTTTCACTTATCCATTTGTTAATCACCTAGTGCATTGTTGTTATTACTTTAAACAAACCATTATCTTTTAAATCAATTAATAATAAGAAAAATAAGAGATTTTATTTTACCTTTATTTATTCCTTCTTCAGTGCTCTTCCTTTCTTTATGTAGTTCCAAGTTTCTGACCTGTATTATTTTCTTCCTGTTGGAATATCTTCCAACATTTCTTGCAGGGCAGGTCTGCCAGTGATGAGTTCCCTCAGTATTTGTCTGAGGAAGTCTTTATTTCTCCTTCACTCTTGAAGGCTAATTTCGCTGGATACACAATTCTAGGTTGGTAGTTTTTTCCTTTCAACACTTTAAATATACTAACTCCACTCTTCCCTTGTTTGCATGGTTTCTGATGAATTGTCCTCTGTAATCCTTCTCCTTATTCTTCTGTAGGCCCCCCACCCCTTCACCCCTAGCTGCTTTCAAGATTTTCTGTCTTTGTCCTTCTGTGGTTTGAATATGATATGCCAGCACATAGTTCTTGGGGTGTTTATTCCACTTGATGTTCTCTGAACTTCTTGGATCTATGTTGTCTGTCATAAATTTTGAAGCGTTTTCAGCCATTATTATTTCAAATATTTCTTTGTTCTCTCCTTCTAGCATCCTACTTACCACATGTTACATCTTTTGAAATTGTCCCTCGGTTCTTGGGTGTGTTGTTCCATTTTGGTGGTGGTGGGTTTTTTGTTTAGTCTTTGTTTTATGATTTTTAGTTCTTGTTTCTCTTTGTGTTTCAGTTTGAGAGGTTTCTGTTGGCATATCTTTGCAGCTCACTGATTCTCTCCTTGGCTGTGTCCAGTCAGTCTACTGATGAGCCACCCTAGACATTCTTCGATTCTCTTACAGTGTTATTGTTGCTAGTGTTTCTTTCCATCTCTCTCTCTTCACATGATCCATTTGTTCTTGCATTTTGTCTGCTTTTTCCGTTAGAGCCATTAGCATATTAATCATTTTAAATTCCCTATTTGATCACTTTCACCCGTTTTTGTCTCCCTCTGCCATGTTCCCTCTGATGTGCTGTTGTCTCCCTATGAACCTCTGATTAGATTGATCTTGGACTTCGTTCTGTCTTCATACCTAAAGCCCTCTTTCAGAGTTCTCAGTCATAAGCTCTGAGCACTTTTTTTTTGCATCAGTCTTCCAGTTAGGTGATTCCCTAATGGTGCCTACCATACCACTTAAGTTTCAATTCTGACTATAATTCTTATTTCTAAGCTTTAATTTACTTTTTTTCAAATACGTCTTGCAACTTTCCATATTTTTTCCTTGATTAATTTTTCTTTTTTTCTCTAAGCATTTTGCCATAGTTATTTTGGGTGTGAGTGGCACCTTGAGGATCTAATGCTGTTCTTTTGTTGCTTCTGCTGACATCAGCCACATGTATTGTTTTCTTATACGGATAATTTTTTTATTGTGAGGTCATGTTCTGTTCAGTTGATTCTGTGAGAACCCCAAGGCCCTAAATAGCAGATGCTTTCCTTGAGAGAGGATTTTACATCAAAGGGTGCAGACCCATCTGAGACCCTCTAGGCTCCTCTCGAGAGTCTCCAGTTCTGCTGCTTCCTGTGACCCCCAAAACAGTCACTTCACTGTGATGATGGTCATTTCTCTTACTAGTGTCTTATCATTTCTTTGTGTCTTTTGCCTGTATCAATAGCAATTTGTTGCCAAGGTATTTGGTGTCATTTCTCTCAGATCTAGAGTTAAGTAGCCTCTCTTACCTGACCAAGGTCAGGCCTAAGGGGAAAGAACAGCCTTAAAAAGATGAGCCAGGGGCCGGCCCGGTGGCGCACTGGATAAGTACGCCGCTTGGGAAGCGCGGCAGCGCTCCCGCCTGAGGGTTCGGATCCCACATACAGACCGGTTCCCGCTCACTGGCTGAGCGAGGCACGGGAGCAACACCGAGGGTTGCAATCCCGTTGCCGGTCCCCAGTCCGGTACGGGGGCGACACTGAGGGTTGCGATCCGTTGCCGGACACGGAAAAAGACAAAAAAAAAAAAAGATGAGCCGGTGGCTGCACCTCACTGTTTCTCACAGAGCAGGTTTTCACCTTAGGCAGGTTTTCAGCTGCCATGGCCTGGGACTGGTTGGTCACAACTCTGCAGGACCAGAATTTGTACTGGAACACATGGCTTTTAACTTTAAATCCTGTGTCTTTTTCATCCACACAGAAGATGTGTTATGAAATAATCACTGTGCTGGGAAGGGGCCTAGTAATGAAGAAGAGAGATGTCTTGAGTTCTCCACTGAGATCATGGGGAATATTAAAAATGATCGCTGGGTCTGGCCCTTGGTGCGTTCAGTGCATCATGAGGAGCTTAGTGACTTCGAGAGTTGGGCATGTCTCCCACGTGGCCCTGGGCCGTGTGGTCTCAGTCCCTTGTTAACTCCAAGGTCCAGGGTGTGTCTGTACACTTCCCTTTCTAGTGACTTTGATACTTAATAAGTACAACTGCTGCTAAAGTGTTTAATGTAGTTAAAACATGTTACGAGTGTAAGTTCAGGTTGGGATTTGAGTAGAAAAATGGTATGTGGAAAAGAAAAACATACATAGATTGCAATTTGGGGATCATATTGTGATTTCTGAGCTGTATTTTATTTTAGAGGTAGTATTCAGTTCTTCCAGCCTGAGAACTAGCAAGGCCAAAAAAAAGGTGGTCCTTTTGCCTCTTTACCATCTCTGGGAGGAATATTGAAAAACCTCAATTAAGCAGAAATGCGGAATAGTCACTCATCTGAACTTTCTTAACAGAAATAACTGGAATTCGTTTTTGTTAGATACTTAGGGCTGGAAATCTCTCTTGAGTGTGCGTTTCATAACTCAGTCTTTTGCTCTCTTGGCCCATCATGTTTTTTACCCATGTCCCTGGCGTCTGGGGGCTGCGGGTGGCATCGAGGACAGGCTGAATCCCTGACTCCTGGGTAAACTTGGAGTACATGCTGAGTGAAGGCATCTCTGCTTTTGCATCTGTGCCAGAGCTTTCATTTAAAGCAAAACTTTTCCTTTCCTGTGAATTACTTCTTTTGTCTCAAAGTTCAAAACTTCTGTTAACTGAAGCTTTATGGATTTATATAACGAGTGAAATCAGTATTCTAATTCAATAGCATTATCCACGTTTTGAGAGGTTTACTTCATTGGTGCAATCACTGGTGTGCTTTACCAAGGCATGGCTCAGACATCGTCTAGTTGGCAGATACTAATTGTTTTCTTAAGGAAACCTTTAAGCTGTTGGGGTCAAAAGACATCTTGTGCAAAAGCATTGAAAAAAATCCAGGTTTTTTGTTACTGACCCCCTTCCTTTTGCCTCTGGTCTCTACAACTGGGTCTCCTCTTTTGAGCAGGTGGGTTCCGAGGAAGTGTGTGAATGGTATATGCAGGGTCGTCACCTTGTGTGTCCACAATCGCAGTTCTGTTAGAGGCACTCCCTTGTTCCATCAAGCTACACTGTGCTCAGCAAACGTTTACTGAGCAACTAGTATGTGCCAGGCCCTGTGCTACATTCTAAGAAAACGAATAATTTAATCCTGGTCCCTGTTGTCAAAGAGAAATGAAGCAGAGAGATGTCTTCTTGATTTCTCCACTGGGAGAAGAGTCTAAAGAGAAGACAGAAACATAAAAATAAAATATCAAAATGCAGTGACTTACCTAATGGCAGGTGCACATGCAAGCTGGGAGAGTGATGGTGAGGAGGGAAGACTGAACAGGCCCAGGGTGGTTCCGCAGGAGGTGGTGCTAGGACAGGGTTGTGAAGGGTAAGCAGGAGCTCCCTGGATACATGTCGGGGACACAGTCCAGGATCTCGGCCAGGCTTTCCGGAGATGAAACCAAGCAACTCTGACATGTCTCCGGAGCCTCTTGGGAAGTTAAGCTTCAAAGCCCTGACGGTGCTCTGCTGTTCAGAGTTTACCAGTTGGGCTAGTGAGGTGGGGCCACTCCTCAAACCCAGAGTGTGTGGTGTGAGGAAGCTGGCTGGTTTACAGCATCAGGCATTTCTGCCCCTTAACAGAAGTCCCCCACAGTAAGAAAACTTCCTCTATTTAATTGTTGCTTTTCATCAGTTACTTCTCAGCAAAGCAGTTCTTAGTTTACCACTACTTTGTAGAAACTGGTATCTACTGAAGTATGGTTTTCTTGTTTCCCTTGCTCTTTGACCCTGGGGCTGCCCTGCCACAACAGCGAGTTCAGGCCCTTGCTTTTATCCTGGATGGCTGATCTAGACTTGGCTTCCTGCTTTCACATCCTTAGTGTCTGCTCCAGCCTCCCTCCCCCTTCTCCTCTGCTGTGAAGCGTGGTGGGAGAGTGGGCACAGCTGGTAGGGGTTGACCAGTTGGTTGGTTTGTGTCCAGGGACTATAGTCTTAAAAAATGGTAACAATCTACCTTTACACCCACCGAATGCTTACTCTGGGCCAGGCAATGTGCTGAATTCTTACCACAACCCCTGGAGGTACGTATTTCCAAATTACAGATGAGAAAACTGATACACAGAAAGACTGAGTGATTTGCCTGAGGTCGCACAGCTAGTAGAAGGGAGAGCTGGCACCTGAACCCATCAGACTTCAGAGAAACGGGACTAGAGTTCAGATCCAGCTCTGTCTCCTGACCACCACCTCGTGACGGAGCCAGGAGAGGTCATCCCTGAGCTAGATGTTTGGTCACAGCTGTTGTCTTCATAGCTCAAGAGTCCCTCCTCTTCTCGCCACCTCACTACCATTACCGCCTCATTTCTCATCCCTGCCCGCCTGCCTCAGTGTCATCCTTCCCCCTTCTGGTTCATCCGCCCCGTTGCCATGGAGTGATCTTTGTAATCGACTGACCAGGTCATCTCAGTCTGCTGCTTAACACCCTCTGTGGCTCCCTGGCCCCTTCAGGACAAAGTCGTACAAAGTTGTTTCTGGTTTGACCTCTGCCCCCACTCATCCTGCAGCCTGTTGAGGTAGAGCATGCTGTCCATGCACATGGACAACCCTGGGCTCTGTCCCTCTCCCCTTACTTCCTCTGCCCCAGCCAGGCCCTCAGGATTCTGCCAACAGAATCCTCCCAAAACCCTCCCGCTTGAGTTTACAGAATTCACTGCTCATTTCTGCCTCCTAAAGGATGTGATTACCAGGTGTCCTTCCCAGTGCCAAACCTATAGGGCAAGGCCCGTATCTGGGTGCTCATTCATTCCAGTAGTACATAAATCCTGCAGAGGGAAAACTGTGTGCCCATCATTGACAGGGGGTGGGGGCAGAGGACCAGGATCCAGATGTCCCATCCCCTCATGACGCATATTTAATTTGGGGGAAGGCAGACAGTAAACCAATAGGCTACAAGTAGGTCTTGAATTGTAACTGTTGTCAGTACTAAGTGGGAACGTGCTGGACTCTGGTGTGTTTAATGAGCAGGTTCGCCTTGGTCTTGGGTGGTGGAAGCAGAGGGAGCGGCGGCTTCTCTGAGGAAGTGAGGCCTGGAGCACGAGTGGGAGTGAGCAGAGAGTAGCGTGTTCTGCATCGTGTACACAGTGTGAGCAAAGCACAGGATCAGGAGGGACCTTGGGGGTTCAAAGGCCAAGGGAAGGCCTGCATGTCCAGGGGAGCAGGGTGGAACAGAGGTAGGTGGGCCTAGCTCCCTGGGGCCTCTGGGCCCTGTTAAGGACTGGGTTTCATCTTCAGAGCAGTAGAAGCCATTGCTGCATTCTAAGCAGGGGAGTGACACGCTCGTATTTGCATTCAAAAGAGACCACTCTGTCTGCTGTGAGGAAGAGGACTGGAAAGAGGCTCAGGCGCCAGTGTGGAGGCTATCTCGGGAGTGCGGCTGCGAGAAGGGGGCACCCTCAGGAGCTCCTTAGGCGGTCAGCAGACACAGCCTGGTACCTGAATGTGGGCAGAGGGGGAGGAGGGCCCAAGGATGGCCAGGTGTGTGCAGGGAGCGGCCAAATGGATGGTCACTCCATAAGTATGTGATGCTAGCTGGCCACTCAAACCCTCGCCACCTTCCCTTGGTACCTTCAGAAGGGTCTGCCCCACAGGGCCCGGGGGGGCTTGCCGGTGAGGGGCTCCTTTGAGGGCACCCACGGCTTCAGAGCACAGCATAAAATCCCTCTGGTTCTTTAGACTTAGACTGAACTTCGCCCAAATGTAGGAGGAGATCAGTGTGAGGGATTTACCATTTTCATCAGTGATTCCAATGTTAACTTGTTAGTGATGATCATTAAAATGTCAGGTGAGAATAAGTCATAGGAACAGATCTTGCCTATGAACCACACTTAAAATATGACCAGATAGGAATGTTAGAAGTTACTGAGTTGTCAAAAGTTTGTTCAGATGTATTCCTTGAGGCATCAGTTGCTTTTAAAATCTCCATCTGGTTGAAATTTGACCTGTCATGTATAGTCTTATGAATAAATCAAGTAAGCACTTTGGGAGATGTGCCCCGCCCATCGACACAACTCAGGGTGAGCATATCCCACAAGGTGTTTAGTAATGATTTGTCTGTTTGTAGTTTAACTACTTAGATAAACAGAATATTAATTTTGATATGTGATTAGAAAATTTTTTTTTGTAGGCTTTACCGCCAGCACCTGTTCAGAATCACACAAATAAGCATCAGGTATTCAATGCATCTCTTCAAGACCATATTTATCCGAGCTGTTTTGGGAATACTCCAGAGTGGAATAGTTCTAAATTTATAAGTCTTTGGGGATCAGAAGTGATGAATGATAAGAACTGGAATCCTGGCACTTTCTTGCCAGATACAATTTCTGGTAAGGAATTTGTTAAACTTCTTAAAGTTTTGAAATCATCTGAGCTGAGTGGACTGACCTCTTTGTTGTAGTCTCCCATGGAAGCCCTGGTGCAGCTGTGCCCAGCTGCTGCCCCTCACCTCTGTCTCCAGTGGGAGGCCCCTCGGGGGCCTGTCTCCGTGCTCCATCCTTTAGCATCTGCAGCCCTCAATCCTGCTGCATGGGTGGAGCGAAGCAAGGCTCTGGCTCACGGTTCCTTGTCAGCACAGTGAACTGCACTGGCTTTGCTGAAGGTCTGGTCTCCGAGGCTCAGCATCCGGCCTTCAGTTCTTGAGCAGTGGTGACGACCAGGCCTCAGCCCAGTGCAGTGCACAGGGTCAGGGGGACAGGGTTGACTTGAATGTTGTGACTCGTGTTCCTTTTCTCTGATTTCTGTATTCACCCTACATAGGATCTGTCCCCTTTAACAAGATCCTTCGTCCTCAGCTGCTGAGGCTCAGCTTTTACTTCAGTCACAGGGCCAAGGGGTCACCTGAGGAGGGGCTGGTACCTGCACATCATCTCTGTCTTCATGTGGCTAGAGCTCCTGGTAGCCCCACACCCAACCCCTGTATGTGCTCAGAACAGCAAGCTAGACTTGACACCTGACCTTTGCCTGGAAAGGATTGCTAGCTGTGTGACCTTGGGCAAGTTGCTTAGCCTCTCTGAGCCTTAGTTTCTTCATCTGTACGATGGGATACAGTACCAACCTCAGAAAGTAATTCTGAGAATAACTTTGAAAAGCACCTCCCACAGGAATTGGCACACAGTAGGTGCTCTGTAAATTTTTTCCCCTTAATTAAAATTTAGTTGACTAGCATCATCCCAGTGGAATCCTAACTTCAGTAGGAGCCCCACTATCAAGTGTTGAGTTATCAGCATGTCCTTTAGGGTTTAGGTAAGTATTCTTTCTGTTAGAAGCCTGAATTTTCCCATTCTTCTCTACAGGGAGTGATATATTAGGGCCAGCACTCTCAGAAACAAGACCTGAAGCCCTCCCTCCTCCATGTAGCAGTGAAACACCTGCAGTTTCGGATAGTAAGGAGAAAAAAAACGCTGCAAAAAAGAAATGTTTGTATAATTTCCAAGATGCTTTTATGGAAGCAAACAAAGTTGTCATGGCTACTTCCTCAGCCACGTCCTCTGTGTCGTGCACAGCAACCACAGTGCAGTCAAGCAACAGCCAGTTCAAAGTGTCGTCCAAGAGACCACCCTCAATAGGTAAGGCCCCGAGCCTCGGTGGCCCTGGGCAGCAGCTTGGCTCTCTCCCTTTCCAGTTGGTTTACTTGGCCTCGCCAAGGGCACAAAAGTAATGACTGCCCTGAGAGTGCTCATGATGCCAATTCCTCTGGGGTTTCCTTGCTCTGTATCTTGCCTGCACCTGTTGATTGTGCTGTGATAGGAAGAGGTGGCAGGATTCCTTAGAAGCTGCTTTAGGAAAATGCTGAGCAAAAGAGAGCAGGTGTAAGGTGACAGAGCAGCCTGTCATTCTGCCTGAGGTGCAGCCCCTGCTGCCACACAGATTAAAATGTTTCCCAACAGTGAGAAAGGGGCCTGAAAGCAAGAAAGCGAGCAGTGACTGATGACACATGTCGTTGGGACAGTTTGAGCGTCAAAAACAATAATGAAATGGATTATAGAACACAAATAAAGTCAGGAATCCATAGGGATGCTCAAACAAGGGATAGGGTGGGGAAGCTCTTTTTTGCAGAAGCTGTCACCACTACATGTGTAAGGGCAGAAGTAGAAAGTCACCACCCTGCAGCCAGCAAGGTGATAGCTAATTCAGGTAAGCAGCATCAGTAGGTATTAGGAACATTGGATATCAGTTTGGAGAATGTAGTATTTTTCACTGTCCAAAAGCAGCATCCACAGGAGACTGACACATTACAGAGGGACGGTGGGCACCTTACTCTGGTGACATCTTACAGACAGCCCCCTGCACACTGTCACAGAACAAACAAACATGAGGTGCTGCCTGTTGCCATAAAATGAGAAGGATCAGACATAACCTTTGAATGATTTGTGCTCAGAATGTTTCACCTAAGCCTAATGAGAAAAGATGAATGCAAATTGGCAGGCAGCTGGCCTCTTAAAAAATGTCAGTCTTGGGCCAAGCCCGTGGCGCACTCGGGAGAGTGCAGTGCTGGGAGCGAGGCAGTGCTCCCGCCGCGGGTTTGGATCCTGTATAGGGATGGCCGGGGCGCTCACTGGCTGAGCGCAGTGCGGCCGGTCTCAAAAAGGACCAAAAAAAAAAAAAAAAATGTCAGTCTTGGGCCAAGCCCGTGGCGCACTCGGGAGAGTGCAGTGCTGGGAGCGAGGCAGTGCTCCCGCCGCGGGTTTGGATCCTGTATAGGGATGGCCGGGGCGCTCACTGGCTGAGCGCAGTGCGGCCGGTCTCAAAAAGGACCAAAAAAAAAAAAAAAAATGTCAGTCTTGTGAAAGTGAAAAAAAAAAAGTTTAGAAGAGGCTGGGTCAGGGGAAAAGCTATAGACGACGTGGGAGAAAGTGGAAAGTTGAATACAGATTGTACATTAGATAAGAGTGTTAAGTCTCTTTGGTGTGATGGTGGCATTGTGGGTATACAGCAGAAGGTTTGTGCTCTCAGAGTTCAGGCTGAAGTATTTAGGAGTGAGAGCGACTTGCATATGTTAAACAAAACAAAAAGTGTATGCGTGTAAGAAGTGAAGTAAATATGACACAGCATTAAATCTTGACAAATCAAGGTGAAGGATGAATAAGTATTCTTTATATTATTCCTTCAGATTTTCTGTAGGTTTGAACATTTTCAGAACATAAAAGTGGTAGGAAAATGTAATCAGGGAGGACATGAATGTCTGTCTCTTCTTCAGCTGTTGGCAGTGACTCTTGCATCTCTAAATGCAGGTGATGTCTTTCATGGCATCAGCCAGGAGGACCACAGACACTCGGCACCTGCTGCTCCAAGGAACAGCCCCACAGGCGTGGCCCCGCTCCCGGCCCTCTCTCCTGCCGTGCTCTCTCCGGCCTCCACGCCTCACCTTGCAAATCTTGCAGCCCCCTCATTCCCCAAAACTGCAACCACAGCTCCTGGGTTTGTGGACACGCGCAAGAGCTTCTGTCCTGCCCCTGGGGCACCCCCACCTCCCACCACAGACGGCTCCATTAGCGCCCCTCCGAGCGTGTGCAGGTGAGCCCTGGAGCCCAGATCCTGATGGTGAAGGTGAGGTGCACTCTGGAAGGCAGGCACCATGCTGTTGCACTAACATCTCCAGAAACTGAGCCCTAGTGAAATGCAGAGGGAATGCAGGGACATCCCCAGCAGAGGCCATTGAGGGTGGGGGGCAGTCTCTGATCTCAGCCTCTAGTTCTGCAGAGGGAACATCAGAGGCTATGGGCTGCCAAGGAGCGGTGGGCCAACCACCCCTGACACTGGCAGCATCAAGGAGTATGCCTTCTTTGTTTTTTAAGTTGTATTTGTGATACGTTGGATAGAATCAGAAGAAAATGCACAAAGTGTGCATAGTGAAGCACAGCACAGCAAATGCTGAGCAGTGTTTTTTAAGACAATTTCCATCACTTTTGAACTTGCCTGTTCAAGACCAGCCCTTCCTCCCCCTCAGTGTGGAAGTGGTGGTGGCAGGACAGTCACAGAAGGAGGCACTGGAGAGACCACGTGTGCTCCTATTCACTGGCGCCTTGGGAGCACTGTGAGTGGTGCCAACACACACCATCTATTGGCTGCGCATGCTGTGACCATAGCCCATGCTCCGGTGCACTGCCTCTCACACCCGAAAAGAGCAGAACAGTGGGCACTGGCGAGAAACAGTGCCAAGTCAGGGCCTCAGGGGGTTGGCCACTTGCTGATAAGCCTGTGTGCGGTTTTACAGTGACCCCGACTGTGAAGGGCACCGCTGCGAGAATGGTGTTTATGACCCCCAGCAGGACGAGGGGGATGAGAGTGCAGACGAGGACAGCTGCTCTGAGCACAGCTCCAGCACCTCAACTTCCACCAACCAGAAGGAGGGCAAGTACTGTGATTGCTGCTACTGCGAGTTCTTTGGGCACGGCGGGGTAAGTGTGTGAAGTGAATGTCTGGTGATGCTAGAATGGTGCAGCATTCATGCTCTCTTGCAAGAATTACATTCTAGGTTGAATTTGGGATATGGTTATGTTGTGTGTAAAGTTTGTTTACAGCATAGTTAAAATCAAGATATGGTCTGAAACAGCAATTCCACTTCTGGGTTGTATTTATCCTAAAGAAACAATGAAAAAATGTTTGCCCAAAGTTTTAGCTATGCATTTTTATTGTTGATTTTTATATTTGTGATTTCTAGAATAGTTGATGAAGTAGGATGTGGCTACTAAATACCCAGAAGTAGGAAATTGTTAATTATGGTATGTCCATACAGTGGAATACTACGCATGTGTGTCGGGTTTGATTCCTGCTGTTTGAATGCAAAGGATGCTGATACATATAACTACTTTGTACATCCTTCCAGAGCAATAATTTTATATGTGCAAGGAAGATACCACCATGGTTCCGGGGAGATGAGCAGGAGGAAAAGCAGGCGCTTGTCATTCTTTTCCTGCTTTATTTCTGTTTGCATTTCCTAAAATGTGTACATTTTTAATAGGCAGTAAGAAGTTTGGCAGTAGGATTGAGAGCAAATGTTCTTTCTTCCCAGCATGAAGAGGAAACCTACAAATAGATGGAATGATGTACAGACATGTTTATTGACATGAAAAGATAATCACACTGTGTTAAATAAAAGGTAGATTAATCAGTATGTGTAAGTTTTTCTTTTTCAGTTTAAAAAATCCATTTGTGTACATAGTTGTACATACTTTACCAGATTTTTCACAAGTATATAAATGCAACTTTTGGGTGAGTTGGTGATAGGTTTTTTTTTATTTTTTCCTGCCATCTGTTTATCTTATATTTCACAATGAATATGTACTAGTTGAGTAACTTAAAAAAACAGGTTATTTTTAGAGATATGGTCTGAAAATTGTTACACTGTCAAAATTGTTAAAACTTGAAGCTTAATTTAGTTGTGTTCTTGTCTTAGCCTCCAGCCGCACCAACAAGCAGAAATTATGCAGAAATGAGGGAAAAGCTTCGTTTACGGCTGACCAAGAGGAAAGAAGAGCAACCTAAAAAAATGGATCAGATCTCGGAAAGGGAAAGTGTTGTTGACCATCGAAGGGTAGAGGATTTGTTACAGTTTATAAACAGCTCAGAGACCAAACCAGTAAGCAGCACTCGGGCAGCCAAGCGAGCAAGGCACAAGCAGAGGAAGGCAAGTGGCAGTCTCAGGGCTGGGTTCTGCACGCAGCTGGTCCCCAGGCACCAGGCTGAGCCTAGAGGAGGTCAGGGCTTGGAATTCCTTCGCTTGCCCATGATGCTGCTTCAAGAGGCCCTGTCCGTCCCGGGGGGGCGTGAACTGGAAGCTGGTTAAAACCTCAGGAACACTTCCTCTTTTGAGTCATGGGTTTGTTAATGGATCCACACAGGCCTTCAGGTTCTCATGCTGGCCTTCGTGTGGGGACTGCATCAGATCCTCCAGCCCCATCTGTGCGAGCACCTTCTTTCTTGAGGAATTAGAGGAAGGATGAGCCCACAGTTGTAAAGAAAGTGGAAGTGGGGTCCATGTGGGCTTTTAGAGCCTGTGAGTGAAGAAGTGACTGATATGAGACTGGGCAGGGCCCTCGGCACAGTAGTGTCTTCTGGACACGAGTCTGAGCAGCACCCCTACCCCATGCTCCTCTTGTCTTGTCCCACTGGCCATTCTAGATGAGGGCCAGCGTGCGGCATTGACAACAGAGGGTGGAAGAACCAGGTGACCGGCCTCTGTGGGAAGCCCTGGGCAGTTCCCACCTCACCAGAGGGTGCAGAGGGTCACAAAAAGCAAGTATCTGCTTGGCCCAATGGTGGGGCTGTGCATAGGTTTGACCTCTGGTCTAGCAAGTGAACAGAACATTCAAAGACTGTGCCTGCCAGGAAATGAGAAGTTATATTCTTTATTTCATGTTAACATTGGAAGTGATGGGAATAGGCCTACTCTATAATTTGTGCCACCCACCCCCACCCCCACCAGGTAACTCTTGGAGGATCTTTCTCAGAGCCCCTATACTGAAGTGATTCCAAAGGTCCTCCTGGTTTTGACTCCCTAAAAGCGTCAGGTTCCGACAGCCAGGTGAGGGCTGCGTGCAAAGGGGACTTGCAGAGGTTACTAGGCGGTGACAAAAAGACGGTTGCTTGGGAAGAGACGCGATCCCTACCTTCAGCTTGGTCAGGCAGAGACAGGAGGAGTAGGAGGACAGCCCCACGGTGGACCAGAGCTTGGGTCATTTGTCCTGTGTTATTGCTTCCAATTTAGCTATTAGTTGCAGTTGTTCCACTAAGAGTATTAATCATCAGTAGCACTGCTTGTACCTCACAATCCTAAAGCAGGTCTGCACTGACTGTCAGCTCTAATTTGGAGGCTTTGGGGGAAAAGAAAAGCCTGTTTTGCCCCAGAAGATCTGGGTTTGCCAAGCCCGCCTGGAGTGGGGAGAACGTGGTATATTCTCCATTTAGGAATGTCCCAACATCGGTGGGTCTGAGAGTGGTTCAGGGCCCTGAGATCTCCCATTGGGATTCTCTGGAGGCTTCTGGGACTCCTTCAAGTGCTTTTCAGGGGTGCTCTCCGTGCCAGGCTCTTGCCCTCTGACCTTGCAGGCAGTTTGGATCTAGACTTCAGGCTCAGCACCCACTCACACAGTGTGTGACCACCTGGTGCTCTCCGTCTAGCACCCCATCACACAGAGCAGCCCACAGATCTGCACTGAGGCTCGTTGACCAGCTGGCTGTTGAAATGAGGGCAGTAGTTCACGTGTAGACTCTGCCCTGTAGCAGGTTCACCCCATAGATCTGTGCTGTGGGAGTCACTCTGCTGGAGACTAGGGCACTTGCCCAAAGTACGTGTTTTCACCTGTTTGTTACCTGTTGGTGACAAGATGAGGAGCTTGCAGCAGAATGTAGACCAGTATGCAGAGTCTGCCAGTGGCCCATGAGCGCTGGCACGTGTGGTGACAGAGCCGATTTACCTTCTGGCACAGCCCCAGTGCCACTGTAGACCCTATTGTAAGGCCCCTCCAGGAGCTGCCTCCCAGGGAAGGCTTCCCTTTTAACCTATGGAGCAAGTATTTTAAATAATTTGTACTAGAACTGTCAAATTAAATTTTTTAAAAACCATGTCATTGTTAAATTTCACCATAATTTTTGAAGTTTTTTAAAAGACAAGTAAATTTGTCTCCTAAATATATCGTGAAAAATAATTTAAACTTGGAAAGTACCTTGATATTTTCCCAGGCAGAATGTTTTTGCTGGTTTCTGACAAGGACTCGCCTCTCTGTGGTGGGAGGAGCCACGCTTCCTACTCTCAGGGGCCTTCGTTTGTTTGCTCAACAGGAGGAATAGTTTGCACTTACGCCCCTAGAATATATCACTATTAAAATGCAGTCTTATGGGGCCGGCCCGGTGGCTCACTGGAGAATGCACCGCTTGGGAGCGCTCCCAAGCGGTGGCGCTCCCACCGAGGGTTCGGATCCCATGTGGAGACCGGTTCCCGCTCACTGTCTGAGCGCGGTGCAGGCGCAACACCGAGGGTTGCGATCCCGTTGCCGGTCAGTAAAAAAGACAAAAAGGAAAAAAAAATGCAGTCTTATGGAATGAAAATTATTTATGAAGTCGGATATCTTGTTTGCCATGTAATATTGAATATTTTTCAAAGTCATTTGCTCTGTCACAGTAGTGAAAATATATTGGAACTTTTGTTTATATGCTAGAGCAAGAAGAAGAAATTCTGTTTTTTAGTACACATTTCTTGCATGCCCTGTTGATACAGGCGAATGCATCAGCATCAGCTTTCACCTGGAAAGGTGTGCTTGCCAAGGGCTCCGGTGGCACACAGCAGCCTTCACTGCCGCAGGGTCGATCTGTAGTGTCAGCTCCGTCACCCACCTGTGAGGGGTAGCCAGCTCCCTGGACACAGCTGCTTTGACCTTGGTTTGTGTGCCCAGCACCAAGTCAAATGCTATGAGGAAGTTTTTGTTAACCTCCTTCCCCTGCCCCCAGTAAAGTAAGCATCTTCCTTGTTAGAGGTGATAGTTGTGTAGAGTCAAATAATTGGAGGTAGATGTGTTTTAAATCTTTGACTTATTATAGCCCCTTTCAGAGTTTATGTTCCATTATGTGATTTGTTTTTGAAATTATCTTAGTGTTATGTATGTCTTAATTTTTAGAATACTTGGCTATTGTCTTAAGTTGCCTTCTCTTTTGGCATCGACAGCTAGAGGAGAAGGCTCGCCTGGAAGCCGAGGCCAGGGCCCGGGAGCACCCGCACCTTCAGGAGGGGCAGAGGCGGCGGGAGGAGGAGGAAGATGAGGAGGAGGAAGAGCACTTCAAGGAGGAGTTTCAGCGGCTTCAGGAGCTTCAAAAACTAAGAGCTGTGAAAAAGAAGAAGAAGGAGAGGCCAAATAAAGACTGTCCCAAGCTGGACATGCTTGCTAGAAATTTCCAGGTACCAACAGAGTCTGTCCCTAACTCTGAAAACATCCACAATGGCTCACTAGAGCTAACTGAAGGACCAGAAACCTCATCTCGCTCCCCTTCCAGACACATGGACCACACAGAGCCCAGGCTGGGGCCGGGAGCTGATGGGGATGCTGCAGACCCCGTCAACCCCAGAGACTCCAAACTTGCCCTCCCTGGGGAGGCCAGCGGGAAGCAGCACGAGCCGCTTGTCTTCTTCTTGGACATGATGCATCGCCATAAAGAGGGCAGTGGCAAACAGAAGCTGAAGCAGATTAGCAAGGCCAGCAGCGAGCCAGCCAGGAGGCCTGGGGAGCCCCTCAGAGCCACCGAGGGGCAGCCCAGACCCCGGGCCCAGACCGAGCCAAAGGCTAAAGTGGTTGACCTCCCGTCCCTCGCTGAGCAGAAAAGAGAGGAGAGAAAGGTCAACAGCAACAACAACAACAAAAAGCAGCTAAACCACATCAAGGAAGAAAAGTCCACCCCCGTCCCTGCTGAGCCCACCTTCCCTGGAGAGCACCAGCAGAACCACAAGCTGGTGCCGGCGGACTCTCCACAGCCCAAAGGCAAGAACAAGAAGAACAAGAAAAAGAAAGGAGACAGAGTCAGCAGTTCAATTGGTAAATGCACAGCAAAGAGAAAGCGTTTCTAGCCCGTGGCTTTGAGTTTTCTGTATGCAATGTGGTAATATGCGGAAAGCACTTGCTTTGACATTCTCGTGCAGTACTGGAGGTTGGAGCTGTCTCACCTGTCCCTTCCTTTGTGCATTTGTGGCTTTTTCACCAACAATAAGGGACAAACAGCCATTGTTGTTATATTTTGTTACTTTGAAATAATCTTAGACTTACCAAAATGTGGAAAGTGTAGCGCACTCCTGCCCTCTCTGGTCCCCAGCATCGCGCCGCACCACATCCGCCTGGTCCTTCCCTCCCCTGCTGTTTTTTGAACTAACAGCGTAGTTTTCGCATATGCTGCCCCTCACCCTCAAATACTTCAGAATGTATTTCCTTAAAGCAAGGATACTCTCTCATAAAACCACAGTATAGTGACCAAAATCAAGAAGTTTCCACTGATAGAGTGATGTCATCTAATTATACATCTTACTCATATTTTTCCAGTTGTCCCTTTAACACATTTTAGAGCAAAAAGGAAAAAAAACAGTTCTTGTTATTTCTCCTGGCATAGGATCCAGTCCAGAATCACATGTCTCTTTAATTTCCTTGAATTTGGATCAGGTCCTCAATCTTTGTTCTCATGGCCTTGACATTTTCGATGAGGATAGCCCATACTTTTTTAGAATGTCCTTCAGTTGGGTTTTGTGTGTCGTTTTTTCATGATCAGATTCAGATTGCATATTTTTGGCAGCAAGGCCATGAACAAGACGGGTCCCAGTTAGTGCATTCCGTCAGAGACAGAACGTTATCCTCTCTTCACTAGGGACGTTAACGCTGATCCTGGGGTGCAGCGGTGTCTGCCCAGTTTCTCCACGGTCAACTTAACATTTCCCTTTTGCTAATTAATAAGTCTCTTATGGGGAGATGAATGTCCTGGTTTTTATTATTTACCCACTAGTTCTAGCATCCATTAATGATTCTTGCCTGAAACAATTATTACTGTGTTGTTTGCCGTATGGCGAAATTTCTAATATTATTCCTTCTACGTTTGTTATTTGTCATGCTGCTGTAGGGAGAGCTTTTCTCCACCTTCATTCGTTTAATTACTACTTATATCAGGGTGGATTCATGGATTCTTACTTGATGCTGCAGGTCATAGTCCTTTGCTAACACTATGTTATACCCTGGTTGTCCCAGATTCGGTCAGTCCCCCCTCAGGGTGGCTTTTTGCTGCATCCTTTCCCTGCAGCCCCACCAGCCTGTGACACTTTGTACTTTTGTCTTAGTTGGATGCTCCAGACTCATCTGGTATCTTTGCGCGCCCAGCCCTAAACTGGCCATTTCTGCAAGGAGCCTGGTTTTTTAGTGGAGAGTGGTGTGTAGAAAGCCAGACCTGGACACGGTGGCGTGGCATTCCTTCCAGGCCCTCTCAGAGAATGCAGGGTCAGCAGAGCTTGGAGGGTGGGGCGTGGGCATGCAGCCTGCACACACATCCGCGTCTGTTTCTGCCTCTGATTTCTGTGTTACAAACCATGAGCTCCCATGGATACTCCAGTCCCACTCTAGTGCCATGCTCTGTGTTGTCACCTCCCCTTCCATGTTTGTGACACTTCTGATGGCGAGAACCCGGATCCTGTTGCCATGTACTTCTGCTGACCTTTTAAATCCTAGAATACAGCAAAGTGTATTCTGCGGAAGCCTCTGAACTTGCTTATGGTGTTTGCACAGTTCTTTTTGTCTTTTCTTTACCTTATTTTTAATTTTTTTAATTTTTAACTTTCTCTTTTTTTGTCTTTAACCTGAGGGTATGTACTGGTAATGCTGTGTTTCAAAGTGACTTGAACTAGTTCATTTTCCCTTTTAGTACAGTTGTGTATTTAAAACAGTTACACATTTAAAGTTAGTTTCTGTTTCTGTTCCATTTTGTTGTGGTCCCCTACTCCCATCCCTCATTTATTTTTTTCATCTCATTCTCATCCATCCCATGTAGGTAACTAATCGGTTTATTATTTGCTTTTCTTTTTTGCACAAAAGGTAACATGCTGTAGATATTGTTTTGACCTTTGCTTTCTTTTTTTCTCTTAATCCCTCCATATCAGTTCATAGAGATCCTCCTCCGTTCTTAGAGCTGCATAGTTCTGTGTTTGAAATGTACTCTATCGTATTCAACAGTTCTCCTACGTGTGAGTATTGAGGTTGTTTCTAATGCTTTGTAGTTAGGGCCGGCCCGGTGGCGCACTGCTACAGTGCGCCGCTTGGGAGCGCGGCGGCGCTCCCGCCAAGGGTTCGGATCCCACATACAGACCGGTTCCCGCTCACTGGCTGAGCAAGGTGCGGGTGCAACACTGAGGGTTGCGATCCCGTTGCTGGTCCCGGTCCGGTACGGGCACAACACTGAGGGTTGCGATCCCGTTTCCGGACACGAAAAAAAAAAAAAAAAGACTAATGCTTTGTAGTTAGAATCAGTGCTCCAGTGAGCACTCTTGTCCGTATGTATTTTTACATTGTTTGGAGAAGTATCTTCAAGGCAGTTTCCCAGGAGAGGGAGTGCTCAGTCAAAAGGTACGTGGGCACTTCCCAGACACTTCCGAGTTGGCCTCCAGACCCTCCAGTTGGCCCTCCCACCAGCAGCCTCACTGACAGTGTGTTGTCATACTCTTGTAACTTCTGCCAGTCTATGAGTTCAAATCATTCCTCACTGTAGTTTTCATTGGCTTTTTTCTCTAATTACAATGAGGTCAGTGCGTGTGCGTGCATGTGCGTGTGTTTTGCTGGCCAGTACAGAGATTGAGACCTGGATCTTGGTGTTATCAGCACCACACTTTAACCAACTGAGCTAACCAGCCAGACCTGGACAAGGTATTTTTAAGGGCTATTTTTGTATCTTTTTTGTGAATTTTCCATTTATGTTTTTTTCATTTTTTTAAAATTGGGTTTTTGATCTTTTTCTTTTTGTTTTTAGGAATTCTTTATACGTTATGGATATTAGTCTTTTGACTGTGTAATATGCTGCAAACATTTTCTCCTGGTTCATAGGTTGTTTGACTTTGTTTAATAGCTGTGTGGAAGTTTTTTTTTTTTTGCTTTTATGTAGCTAGTTTATTAATCTTTTATTACTTCTGGGTTTTAAATCATTGTTAGAAAACTTTATCCTAACACTGAGATTAGAGAGGAGCACCCAGGTTTCTTCCTAATATTTGTATGATTTCACTTTTTTTCATTTAGATCCTTGATACATATTTGGAATTTATTCTTGTGTTAGGTGTGAGGTGTAGATTCAGTTTTAATCTTTTTCCAAATGGTTAACCAGTTGTCTCACCACCGATTATTAAAAAGTTCGTCCTGCCCCAGTGATTCAGGATGCCACTTTTGTCCTACAGTGAATTTCCATATGTACTTGGGTGTGTTCCTGAAAGTTCTGTTCTTTTTCACTTTGTTTACTCGTTTACTCGTGTGCTATTATTACATTGAGTTAATTATTTTTAGAGGCTGTACATGTTTCAATTCCTTATAGGGCTACTCTCTCCTAATAGCTTTTTTAGTGTTTTCTGTATCAGTGTGCCTAACTCCATTAAAAAAAAGCTTGTTGGTATCTTTATTGGGATTGCATTAAATTTATAAATTAATTTAGGGAGAATTGATGCCTTTTTTATGTTGATTGTCTTTTCCAAGAACAAGGGATGTTTTTGCATTTGTTCAAGTCTACTTTGGGGTCTTTCAAGAAAGTTTAAATTTTTCTATCGTAGGTTTTTCAGACTTCTTACTAAGTTTATTCCTAAGTATTTAACCATCTTTGTTTTTAATTTAAATGGGATATTCTCTACCATTATATCATCTAACCCTGTGGTGTCCAGTACAGTAGCCACTAGTCACATGTCACTATTGAACTCTTGAAATGTGACTAGTCCAAATTGAGAGGTTATACATGTTAAAAAACAAAACAAAACTGGATTTTGAAAACCTACTATTAAAAAAAAAAGTGAAAAATCTCAATATATTTTTTATATTGATTACATGTTAAAATGATAATATTTTGGATATATTTTATTAAATAAATATATTACTAAAATTAATTCCACTTGTTTCTTTTTAATTTTTTAAATGTGGCTACTAGAAAATCCTAAATTATATATGTGGCTCAGATTGCATTTCTGCTGGATATTTCTGTATATGAAAGCTATTAATTTCTTTGTATTAATTTTATATCCTCTGCTTCACTGAATTGTTTTATTGTTTGAATCTTACTGTTGATTCTTTAGGGTTACATGCGTTCTGTTGTATCTCTGCAAACAGAGAAAGCTTTCTACTGCTTTTCCACTTCTTAACGCCTCTGATTGTTTTCTCTTGTTTAACTGCATCCTTCCTGATCTTAATGGAAATGGCTCTGGTGTTTCCACATTAAGTAAGATGCTAGCTTTAGGACTAAGATTTATATGTTTTGTCATGTTAAGAAAACATCCAGTGAGTCCTACGTTTCTTGAGTGTTTTTATTAGGACTGGGTATTGAATTTTATCAGAGGTCTTTTAGCATCTATGGAGGTAATCATGGTGTTTCTTCTTAGAACTATTAATATTCTGTATTACTCAATTTCCTAAAATTGAGCCAACCTTAGATTCCTGGAATAAAGCCCACTTGCTTGTGGTAAATTATGTTCTTTGGTTTTGGGTTTCATTTGCTCTTATTTTATTAATTTTGTACATAGATACTCATGACATCTATAACTTCCTCCTCTGTTTTTTGGTACTGTCTGTGTTGGCTTTGGACATCAATATTATACTTGCCTCATGGAAACACTTAGGAACGCTTTTGTTTTTTTCATTATCAGTGTTCTGGAACAATTCACATTGCACTGGGACAGTCTTGGCGTTAAAAGTTTGATAGGAATCCTCTGTACAACTCTCCAGGCTTGATACTTTCTTGTGAGATAGTTTGTTGACAGCATTCTCTCTTTCCTCCCTGGAAATTGCTCTAATATTTTTATCTCTAATGAGATTAATTTTGATAAACTATTTCCATAATAAATTATCCTTTTCAAGTAGATTTTCAGATTTATTTGCATAGATGTCTGCAAAGTAGTCTCATAATTTTTTTAAAACCTTATTTTCAAAGTTATTTTCCCCTTGTCATTTCTTATTTTGTGTGTTTATGTTCTCTCCCTATTTTGCTTGATTTAGTTAGTGGTTTATCTGTTTTGTTTGGGGTTTTTTTTTCTTTTCTTAACTAGAATCTTTATTAATTAGGTTTACTGTTGTTTTTTCTCTACCTCCTATCTAATTGCAATTTTGTACCTGTTGGCCAACTGCTTTTTTATTTCTAAAAAAATGTTGGAATTTAGGAAAATTCGTTTTGTCCTTGTGCATTCCTTTATACTTCCCCTTTTAGTGCCCTAGTGCCTGTGTCCCCTGCGTGTCCTCTTACAGCCTGTTTTGTCAACGTTGAGGGGATTCTCCAACACCCCCTCATTGCCTCTTTAGCAAACAGCAAGCTAATTCCATTCTTCTTTGCTCTTTCCTGTCTCTTCTCTTCATGTTTTTAATTTGCATTATTTCTGCTTTGTCAGAACACCCAACGTTCTTGGGTGCACAGTTAAATCTGGTAATGCTCATATCGATCCTTCTGTGGTGTACCCAGGCATCTTCTGGTTGGGCGAAGCTCTTCCTCGGGTGCTCCACCTCAAGTAGGGCTACGGAATTCTCTGAGCTCGGGCAAGGTAAACAGATTGCTGCCATGATGACAATGAATAGACAGCTTGGTTGGGTGTAAAATTTCTGGGTCACACTTGCTTTCTACCTGTTTAATTTAGTGTTGTTGTAAAAAAAGTCATCTTGATACTGAATCTAGTTAAAGTTGTGTTTCATTTTTTTTCTTACACTAATATTTGATAGGCTGATTAGTAGTGCTAATCAGGAAAAAAGAATATTAGAAACCTCTGTGTTAGGGCAGCCCTTCCAGCAGATTTGCCTGCTGTGTGTGTGCTCTTGTGGCTGGAGCTGTCCTCTCCGAGCACTATTCATGGGATGGCTGTTGAGACTGGGCTTTCTCACCCTTCACTCTCTACATCTGTAAATGCTGCTGCCCACCTCGCCCTTTCTCAGCATCAAGTGTTGAGTGGTGGACAGTGCTGCTGCCACTCAAACCTTTACAGATGGCGAGTGGGAATGCCCACCCACGCCTGCTGCACCTCTCTACGCAGGTGTGTGGAGCCTCTTGTGGCAGGGCTGTCCCCACGTCCGTTCACATCTGCTGTTCTCCACAGGGCTCAGGGTGTTGGCTGCATTTCCTTTGAACCTCGTTTTTTCCCTTCTACTTGGGTTGAGATTCTCAAAGGTCAATTCTCCCAGGCTGTGTTGCTCTTCCTCCTGAGAGGAATGCACCCAGCCTTTGGTCCTAGACTGCCCTGTCCCCTGGGGCAGCAGTGACTGTGGCCTCAGACCACGGTGTGCCCTCGTGGACGCGAGTGTGAACTGGCCATCATGGAGCAGGTGCAGGGAGGACAGGTATGAGGCTCATGACAGGCATGAGTGAGCCCAGTTGAATTTGTGCTTAATATTCTTAAAATAATAGAGAGCTTTTTAATTGAGCATCATCTAATCCTTTCCAGACTTGTCACATATGCTGTATCATTTACTTTATAGTGTCACCACCCAGCCTTATCCTCTCTTGCATGATGTAAAACATTGCACGGAGAGAATAGACAGTAGTCCTGCAACCTGGACAGACACAGGGGAAGCAGGAGGGCTGTGGGCCACTGGGAAAGAGACCTTCCAGGTAGAGGCTTGGCCACAACAGAGGCCAGGGCAGGGGGGAGCGGTGTGTGTGGATAGAGCACATCAGAGAGTCTGCAGGCTGCATCGGAGTATGTCTTACAGGCTGGGGAGCAGGGAGTGTAGCAGCCGTGAGAGGAAGGCTGCTGCATTGGGATCACTTTGTGGGGATTGCTCTGCAGAGGCCAGATCAGGCGGGGTTCATGCTAGAACCACAGAGCCAGGAAGAAAGGTGGCTGGTGTGTTGTAGTCCAGGCCAGCACCAAAACAGTAGCAGTGGGATGGACAAGAGCAGGGGTCTCCAGCTGTTTAGTATACCCAGCATGGTGAAAGGTATGATGTGAGAGAAGGGAATGGGAGAGAGGAGGGTCATCTCTAGGTCCTGTCTTGGCAGGCTGGGCGTGTGGGGAAAGGAGCAGGCTTGTGGCAGATCAGACAGGCTGCAGTTTCTCCCATGTTTAGGGGTCAGGTGCCTGCAGGGTGGACATACAGGAGGAGGCTATTTGATGTATGTGGTGCCCAGGAAGGAGGTCTGGGCAAGGGTGGAGGTTTGGAGGTTCTCAGCTTCCAGATGGTTGAGACCCTCAGGGATGTGGGGAGGGAGGGAGGAGGCACAGAGGAGGAAGACGGAGGGCAGGAAGCTCGGGGTGCCAGCAGGGCACTGGTGGGGAGTCGTGTGTGAGGGCCATAGTCACCCAAGTCCTTAGAGAGAAACTCTGCCTGGTGCTGTGTGTCCTCAAAAATGTTAGCTGCTTTTACGTAAGTAAAACATGCCTTAATTGTGCAACTGTGGAAATGCCCTAGTATTAGGAAGGCAAGGGGTCTTTGTTTATTAAAGATTCTAAAAATTGTCCCTGTAAGGTCTGCAGGGAAATGGAGACTCTCCTTTAACAAAGAAACGTTGGTGTTCTCTGCACTCGTACTCTCAGTGATGGGGCCAGATGCTGCTCGTGCACTTCCCAACCCTCCCAGCAGCCCAGCCAGGTGCTGATGGGGCCTCTGTGACACATGAGGCTCAGACAGGGCCCGGGACGGTGCTCAGCATTGAATCAGATGTGTGGCCAGAGCAGGAGAGAGGCGTTGAAATTCTCAGTCTTGGCTGAGATTACAGGAAATTGTGTGATCCTCAATCAATAATCTCCCTGCTATCCTGCCTATTTTTAAAGGGTTATTTAATTGCAGTGTGAAACGTATCCTTGCTTATGTTTGGAACAGCATGAAAAGTTTTTCATGAAGTCTCTGGGTGTCATGTGTGTGAGATGAGTACCTGGGAGAGCTGCCTTCCTGAGGGGCGATGTCTGGGTCCTCTGCTGTGGAGGGCACATGCAGGGGACCACACTTTCCCTGCCTTGGGCCTGCCTTCTGGGCAGCTTCTGTGGGCAGCTGTGCTCTCTCCCTCCAGCAGAGACTTAGGACATGAACCCTGGGCTCACATGCAGCTTAGTTTTCTGGGAATCTTCTTCTAAAGGGCTCTCTGATGGGTTGGCCATTGTGGGGAGTCTAGGTTCCAGCAAATAGACTTCTGACAAGACCCAAAGTTGCTTTGCTCAGCAAATGTGTGAGTTGCACAATTTCCATTTTGGACCTGGATGTTCAGAAGCACACCAGAAAGATATGCCTTTTCTTTGGCCTTCTGCAACATCTCGTCAAAAAAATTTTTACAATTTATGCAGTTGTATAGACTAAGTAAAGCCAAATGATACATTTTCTTCTGGTAAGATGGCCTGCGATTGTGTGCTCTTGTGATTTGACTTTCTTCTTTGCCTTTATTTTACAGACGATGTCTTTTTGCCTAAAGATATTGACCTCGACAGCGTGGATATGGATGAGACAGAGAGGGAAGTGGAATATTTCAAAAGGTAAATGTGAAGACTGCATGTCTGAGCAATGATGGTTTCATGGTTGTAGTACACATTTGGTTTTCTCTCTTCTGTGGCCGTCCCATAGTTGTCTTGGACGAAGTTCCGTCAGCAAGCCCGACAGCCTGGCTACTGAGTAGCATCTGGCAGGATAGGCCCACCATTCATGGCCCTCCCACAGCCCAGCACCACACACACACACACCCACACACCCACACACCAGATTCTGGGTTCTGGCAGGTCTTCCAGGTGATCCTGATGTGTGCTGATGATGGGTGAATACACTGATGTGTCATGCTTTTAAGGAAAAAGGTAACATTTCAGGTACTTTCTCAGTTTTCCTGATGGGCAACCTTTGTCTGTACTATGTTCAGTAATGTTTTATCTACTGTGTGAATTACGGCAACACAAATTTATTTTAAAGCTCTTGTTTTTTCTTTTGAAGTACATTAACCTCTTTGTTTCAATACACACACACAAAAGAAGCAGTGAGCCGTACAAAAATTCATTAACTCATATCTGAAATATTGTAAAATTCTAAATGTTTCTGGAAAATATATATCTGTCTGTTATATAATTTACATAACGTATATTTAGCAGGTGGAGAAAAGCATTTGCTAAAGTTAAACATCCATAATAAAACTCTTGACAAACTAGGACTAGAAGGTCGTATTCTTAACATAATAAAAGATAAAGGTACCCATTAAAAACCTGCAGTAAATGTCATATATAATGGTGAGACATTAAAAGCTATCCCTTGAGATTTAGGATGCCCATTATCACAACATCTGTTTGTAAAGGCAAAAAAGAAACAAAGGGGATAATGATAAGAAAGAAGGAATTAAATTGTCATTATTATTCTCACATGATATGAATATATTTGTATGAAAGCCAAAAGAATCGATAGGTAAATTACTTGAATTATTAAGACAGCTTGGTGAGTTTGTTGGATACAAAGTCATTGCACAGGATCCTATTACTGATATCAGGGACAATTAGGAGCTCTAAAGGTACCCTTTCCCTTAACACCCATGCCCCATTTCACACTCTCCTACTCCTTAAGGCATTTTTGGTTTTATAATAAGCAAAAGAGTCTGCAAGATCCACCTTCCCTGCTCCCCAAAGAAACAGACAAGAACTGAACTAAGATTGGATGGCATGAAGGTACTGGGGAGGCCAGGAGCCTAGATTTCCCACACCGAAAGTGGGAATACCCAAGTATCGGGCCAAGAATACCTGGGGACAGATGTCAGAACAGCAAGGCACCAAAGCCATGGTTGGATTCCAAGGGCAATGGATAGTGCAGGGGCACTTCTTAGATATAGGCAGAACATTGGAGAGAAAATTTCCTAAGGTAGGCCTGTAGGACTTCCATGCTTTAAAATCATGCATGACCTCATAAACAAACACCCAAGACTTGGGAGAAAACAATGAACATATAAAAATGTAATTGTTAGGGCCGGCCCGTGGGTCACTTGGGAGAGTGTGGTGCTGATAACATCAAGTCAAGGGTTAAGATCCCCTTACTGGTCATTTTTTAAAAAAAATAAAAATGTGTTGAGCTGAGCCTGTCGCGCACTTGGGAGAGTGCAGCGCTGGGAGCGCAGCAACGCTCCCGCCGCGGGTTCGGATCCTATATAGGAATGGCCGGTGTGCTCACTGGCTGAGCGCGGTGTGGGCGACACCACACCAAGGGTTGCGATCCCCTTACTGGTCACGAAAAAAGACAAAAAAAAAAGGAATGGAATGTATACTGGATCACATAAAGCAAGGCTCAAAAATTTCAAAGAATGGGTATGTATAGTTTGTGTTCTTTAACCAAAGCATATTTTAACTAGGGATTTATAATAAATTTTTAAATCCATAGATATTTGAAAATCTAAAAGTATATAATTTGGGGCCAGCCTGTGGCTCACTTGGGAGAGTGTGGTGCTGATAACACCAAGGCCACGGGTTTGGATCCCTATATAGGGATGGCCGGTTAGCTCACTTGGGAGAGTGTGGTGCTGACAACACCAAGTCAAGGGTTACGATCCCCTTACCAGTCATCTTTTAAAAATAAATAAATAAATAATAAAAGTATATAATTTTAAATAACTCATGGGCCAAGTATGAAACTGCAGTGGAGTTCACAGTCATATCACCCTGAACGTGCCAGTCCCTTCTGATCGTGGAAGCTAAGCAGCATTGGTCCTGATTAGTACTTGGATGGAGACTGCCTGGGAATAACGGGTGCTGTCTGCTTTAAAAAAAAAAAAAAAAAAAATTGGACACAGACTTCAACATCACTCAGCATCCGGGAAATGCAAATCAAAACTACACTGAGATACCATCTCACC
>NW_007726458.1:505224-510507 GCF_000696425.1 Galeopterus variegatus
TGCTGTCTGCTTTAAAAAAAAAAAAAAAAAAGAAAAGAAACCACAGTAGAAATTTTTTTTTTTCCTTTTTGTCTTTTTTCGTGACCGGCAACGGATCGCAACCCTCAGTGTCGCGCCCGTACCGGACCGGGACCGGCCACGGGATCGCAACCCTCGGTGTTGCTCCCGCACCTCGCTCAGCCAGTGAGCAGCCGGTCTGTATGTGGGATCCGAACCCTCGGCGGGAGCGCCACCACACTTCCCAAGTGGCGCACTGTAGCAGTGCACCACTGGGCCGGCCCTCAGTAGAAATTTTTAAATAGTTAGAACTAGAAGATAATTAAAACACTGCATATGAAAACTTGTGGGATACAGAAAGTTTACTTTTGAGAGCTCTTTATATAAAGCCTTACATGTGAAAATTAGCTTTTAAAAATCCTGAAAATTAAAGAGTTAAGGATTTCACTTGAGAAATTAGGAAAAGAACAATAGAGTAAGCCCAAAGATAGTATAAAGGAGGAGATATAAAGTAAGAGAAATAATGAAATAGAGAACAAAGATATAGTAGAGAAAATCAACAGAGCCAAAATTTGATTCATTGAAAACACTAACTATATAAATAAACCTTTAGGATACTGGTCAAGAAAAAAAGGAAAAAGAAAAAATAGCATAAATAGATGGTAGAACACATGATGTTGATCATTATCAGAGCTGGGTGACGGCTATGTTCATGATACCATGATTTCTACTTTTGTGTATGTTGGAAAATTTCCATAATGAAGATGTTTTCTTTAATTTTTTAAATATAAATTCAGATCTCCGTACCTGCCCTCTGACAAAAAAAAAATTTTTTTTTAAATAATCTTGTAAATATATAATTGAAAAGGGGGAAATAACTAGAAGATACAGATACTACAGAATTAAAATAAAATAAGAGAGCACTGGGAAAAATTTTATTACAATTTATTTTAAAACTTAAATGAAATAAAATACAAAATCAACCCAAGGGGAAAAAACCTGAATGTTCCAGTAACTACTAAAGAAATTAAAGGAGTAGCTATAAGTCTTCCCAATGAGAAACGTATATTCCAACAGATTTTCAGAATATTCTACCATTCTTTCAAAGAATGAATTATACAGTCTTGTACAAAGTACCAGAAAATTTAAACAAGAGAGATAGAGAACACATGTACAAGAGAATATTCTCCATTTCTTTTATGAGGCAAGTAAAATTTTGATACCAAAATCTGTCCAAAGAAGGCAGTTTGAGTGCAGTGGTGTTTACAGCTAATTGATCACAACCAGCTACAGATTTCTTTGTTCCTTCTCCACTCCCACTGCTTCACTTCACTTGCCTTGAAAATAATAAATAAATAAATAATTGCCAAAAACATTACCCAAAACTTCCAGTTTTGTCTCACTCATGAATATTGGATGCAAAAATCCCAAAGAAAATATTCTCATACCAAACCTAAGTAGGTTTTTTGGTTTTGTTTTATCTTTGTTTTTGGTGGGTGGCCAGTACAGGGACTGAACCCTGGACCTTGGTGTTATCAACACCACACTCCAACCAACTGAGCTAACTGGCCAGCCCTAACAGTGTATTTTAAAAAGCAGTATACCATGACCAGGAATATAAGAAGTGTTTAATATTAGAAAATCCACTAATGTTGTTTGCTACGTTAATATATTCAAGAGGAGTCATATTATTTCAGTAGATTCATAAGAAGCATTTGATAAAATCTTAGCACCCATTTATAATTAATTAAGAAGCAAAAAATGATAAGTTAGCAATAGAAGGAAACACCCTTAACCTGGTAAAGTGACTTACCAGAAGAGAGAGAAAACAAGAAATCTATATGAAACAGTTTCCTCAATAGAAAAGACGTGGAAGTGTGTGCACAGCAAGGATGCTCTCTATTACCACTTCTCTTCAACCTTGAATTGTAGCTCCTAGCCAGTGCGATAAGACAAGAAAAGAAACTGAAGTCTAAAGGAATGGAGAGGAGGAGATAAAACTTGATTTTACAGATAATCTAAATGTCTACATAATAAATATAAAAGGGGGTGCCTTATAGGATCAGTACAGTCATTCATTTTTCTCTACACCATCAATAATTAGAAAATATAGCTCAAATAAAGACAGCATTTATAATAGCACAAAATCTGTAGTATTCATGGATAAATCTAACAAAAGTTGCACAAGAATTGTGCACAAAAGACTGTGAACTTTACTGAAAAACATTAAAGAAGACCTAAATCACAGAGATCCTATATTTTAAGATGGGAAGTGTTAATATCATAAGCTATCAAGTTTCCCAAAATTTGTCTGTAGATTTAAAACCCAATGGGCCTGGGCCGAGCCCGTGGCGCACTCGGGAGAGTGCGGCGCTAGGAGCGCAGCAGCGCTCCCGCCACGGGTTCGGATCCTATATAGGGATGACTGCCGGTGCACTCACTGGCTGAGCATGGTGCGGCCGGTCTCAAAAAGGACAAAAAAAAAAAAAACCAATGGGCTGACCCCGTGGCAAACTCAGGAGAGTGCGGCACTGGGAGCGCAGTGGCGCTCCCGCCGCTGGTTCGGATCCTATATAGGGATGGCTGGTGCGCTCACTGGCTGAGCACGGTGCCGGCAACACTAAGCCAAGGGTTGCGATCCCCTTACCAGTCACACAAAAAAAATAAAAATAAAAAAATAAAACCCAAGAACAAGGGCTGGCCAGTTAACTTAGTTTATTAGAGCACGGTATCATCACACCAAAGTCAAGGGTTCAGATCTCCATACCAGCTAGCCACCAAAAAAAAAACCTTAAGAACAGTTTTGTGGAATTTAACCTGGTGTTTCTAAAACATGTTTGAGTGGATAAATTGTCCTATAGTCATACAGTGGAATGCTATATAGCAATGAAAAGGGACAAACTGGAGCAGTCTGCAATATGGAATACATCTTACAAACTGAATGTTAAAAGAGGTAGACGGCAAAAAGCTATGTATAGGGGCTGAACCCATGGCGCAATCGGGAGAGTGCGGCGCTGGGAGCGCAGCAGCGCTCCCGCTGCGGGTTCGGATCCTATATAGGGATGGCTGGCGCTCACTGGCTGAGCGTGGTGCGGCTGGGCTCAAAAAAAAAAAATAGACAAAAAGCTATGTATAGGGGCTGAACCCATGGCGCAATCGGGAGAGTGCGGCGCTGGGAGCGCAGCAGCGCTCCCGCTGCGGGTTCGGATCCTATATAGGGATGGCTGGCGCTCACTGGCTGAGCGTGGTGCGGCTGGTCTCAAAAAAAAAAAATAGACAAAAAGCTATGTATAATATCCTATTTGTATAAAGTTCAAAAACAAGATACTGGATTCCACAGTGACAGCAACATTTTAATTCCTACAAGCAATGTGTGAAGTGTTTCTCCACATCCTCATCAACACTTGATCAGTGTGACTCTAAAAACAAATGGATGAATGAATATCCATATGAAGAGGAAAATAAAGGAAATTCTGTGTTTTGCTCAAGGTTTGAGGAGGTGTCGGCTGCCAGTGACCTCTCAGATTTCGCAGTATTTCCTGACTTTAGCTGACAATTAATTTCTTACTGCTCCCGAAAGAGAATTTTAATAACAACATGAATAATTATTGACTCAACAAGTGTGATTCTTGAGACCGGAGGGAGGAAACATGGCGGCGGTAAGGGAGTGAACCGCCCCTGCCCCACGCGGGCAGGATCCCAGAGGCCACCAGCAAGAAGAGGAACTCAGAAAGCCTGATGGTGAGTCAGAATCTCTGGTGTCCTTGCTTGCGCCGGGGGTAGCTGTTACTACCCAGGTGGATTGCTCTCAAGGATTGCTGAGACCTTGAAGGGGACTCTCATAATACGTGCACTGAGGTTTGGAGTGCACGCCATTTTGTGAAATTTACAAAATCCTCCCCGGGAAGAAGCCGCCTGGATCGGCCACCACTCGGCACCCGGCCACCACAGCTGCTGCCCTCAGCGCCGGGCCAGGCTGCACAGCCCCGCCACCGGGACTCGGGGTCCAGCGACAGCGGTATCTGCAGGGAGATACCCGGCCCCGGGCACCGCTGGAACCGCGAACCGAAGAGAGACTGAGCAGGCTGCGGCGCGAACAGGAGCCAGGAGCGCCAGGGGCAGCGAGAGGTGGCCAGGGTGGCTCTGGCTGCGGAGGCTGCCGTGGGAGCTCAACACAGGAGAGCAACGCGGGAGCTGAGACTCTCCAGAGGGAGCGGCGCGAACGCCCTGCGATCTTCCCGGTAGTCAATTTTGGACTTGCCTGACACTAGTGTCCAACTGAGTAATCACTGAGGTAGCCGTACCAAATTGGCAACCCCAACAAAATCGTAGTCAGGCAATAGTGTCAATCCTGTGGACTGTGAAACCCCCTGCCACAATGAATAAACATCAAAGAAAAGACACCAGAAACACGAAAAATCAAGAAAGTACACCACCCAAAGATAATAAATCTCAAGCTCTAGATCCTATAGAACAAGAAGCCCTTGAAATGACTGACAAGGAATTTCGAGTGATAATTCTAAGGAAACTGAATGAGATACAAGAAAACTCAGCTAGACAGCATGATGAAACGAGGAAAAATATACAGGACCTGAAAGAGGAAATGTACAAGGAAATCAATGCCCTGAAAGCAAGTGTAGCAGAACTTGCCGAACTGAAGAAGCTATTCAGCAAAATAAAAAACACAATGGAAAGTTTAACCAGCACGCTTATCGAAGTTGAAGAGAGAACCTCTGAAGTTGAAGATGGGCTGTTAGAAATAACACAAGCAGGGAAAAAAAGAAAGAAAGAAAGAAAAAAGAATCAAAGGCATTGGAGAAAATCTGAGAGAGATATCAGACAACTTAAAGCGCTCAAATATCCGAGTCATGGGTATCCCAGAAGGGGAGGAAAAAGGAGATTACATTGAAAACATATTCAACAAAATACTGGCAGAAAACTTCCCGGGTATAGGAAAAATCACAGATCTTCAGATCCAGGAAGCTCAACGATCTCCAAACATATTCAACCCAAAAAGGTCTTCTCCAAGACATGTTATAGTCAAATTGGCAAGACTCAAAGACAAAGAGAGAATCTTGAGAGCTGCAAGAGAGAAGCGTCAAATCACCTATAAGGGAGCCCCAATCAGGCTAACATCAGACTTTTCGTCACAAACCCAAAAAGCCAGAAAGGAATGGGAGGATATATTCAAAATACTAAAGACAGAGATTGTCAGCCAAGAATACTCTACCCTGCAAGGCTATCCTTCCAAAATGAAGGGCAAATAGTATATTTCTCAGACAAACA
>NW_007726458.1:512553-519101 GCF_000696425.1 Galeopterus variegatus
AAAAAAAGTTGAGCCTAATATAAATGATGTATATGATAAAGAGAAGATAAAAACTTCTTAAAGAAAACATAGGAGAGACACTTCAGGAAATAGGTCTGGACACAGACTTAATGAATAAGACCCCAAAAGCACGGGCAACCAAAGGAAAAATAAACAAATGGATTATAGCAAACTAAAGAGCTTCTGCACAGCAAAAGAAACAATTAACAGAGTTAAAAGACAACCAACAGAGTGGGAGAAAATATTTGCAAAATATACATCCAACAAAGGATTAATATCCAGAATATACAAGGAACTCAAACAACTTTACAAGAAAAAAACAAGCAACCCAATTAAACAGTGGGCAAAAGAGCTAAGCAGGCATTTCTCTAAGGAGGATATACAAATGGCCAACAGACATATGAAAAAATGCTCAATATTCACTCAGCATCCAGGAAATGCAAATCCAAACTACACTGAGATACCATCTCACCCCAGTTAGGGTGGCTAAAATCCAAAAGACTCTGAACAATAAATGCTGGCAAGGATGTGGAAAAAAAGGAACTCTCATACATTGTTGGTGGGACTGCAAAATGGTGCAGCCTCTATGGAAAATGGTATGGAGGTTCCTCAGACAATTGCAGATAGATCTGCCATATGTCCCATGTATCCCACTGCTGGGAATATACCCAGAGGAATGGAAATCATCAAGTCGAAGATATACGTGTTCCCCAATGTTCATTGCAGCACTCTTTACAATAGCGAAGAGTTGGAACCAGCCCAAATGTCCATCATCGGATGAGTGGATACGGAAAATGTGGTATATCTACACAATGGAATACTACTCAGCTATAAAAAAAGAATGAAATATTGTCATTTGCAACAACATGGATGGACCTTGAGAGAATTATATTAAGTGAAACAAGTCAGGCACAGAAAGAGAAATACCACATGTTCTCACTTATTGGTGGGAGCTAAAAATAAATAAATTCACACACACACACACACACACACAAAAAAAAATCCAGGGGTGGGGGGGGAGAAGACTTAATAACTACAATTCCTTGAAGTTGATACAACAAGCAAACAGAAAGGACACTGTTGGGTGGGAGGGGCGAGAGGGAGGAGGGAGGGGGGTTTGGTACTGGGCCAGAATAATCAACCTCATTGTATATCGACAAAATAAAATTAAAAAAAAAAAAAAAAAAACAAGCAAAACTGTAGTGCATTGGGCCAAGCCCATGGCACACTCGGGAGAGTGCGGTGCTGGGAGCGCAGTAGTGCTCCCACCGCGGGTTCGGATCCTATATTGGGATGACCGGTGCGCTCACAGCGCTCACTGGCAGTGAGCACGGTGCAGCCAGTCTCAAAAAGGAGAAGAAAAAAAAAAACTGTAGTTCATTGTTTAATACACCTACCACTTAATCCAGCTGCTCTACTCCTGGGTATCTGCCCAGGAGAAATGAACGCATATGCCCACACACAGACTTACACACATTTGCGATAGCCAGAAACTGGAAACAACCCTCATGTCCATCAACAGATGAATGGATAAACAGTGATAAGTCCACCCAATGGAATACCACCTAGCAACAAGAAAGAGCCTACCACTGATACTGCACCACGGATGAATCTCAGAAATAGTGTACTTAATGAAAGAAGCCAGCCACAAAATGCATACTGTGAAGTTCCACTTACATGAAATTCCAAAGAATACAAATTCATCTATAACAACAGATTGTCGTTTGCCCGGGTCCAAGGCAGCAAGGGGATTGACACCAAAGGGGCATGAGGAAGTGGGGCTTTATGGAAATTCTGAATCTCAATCAAGATGATGGTTACCAGGATGTATACATTTGTCAACATTTGTGAGCTCCATCCACACTGTGCAGTTTGTTGCACATGAATCATACATCAAGTAGATTTTAAGAAATTAACTGTGTTGTTCATAGATGCATACAAAGCTGTTAAAGCTATAAAGAAAAGCAAGGAAATTATCACCATAAAAAGCCAGAATGTGGTTGCTCCTGAGGGGAGGGGTGGGCTGTGGCTAAAGAAGGCACTGGGGCAGGGGCAGGGGGTGACCTGGGTACTGGCAGTGTCCCATGGCTTAACTCTGGTGAGACACAGTATTTGCTTTATAATTATTCTTCATATTATACATTTGTTTCATTCACTCTCCCTATATGAGTGTGACATTTTACCCAAAAAAGGTGAAGGTGGTTTGCTAAGATCCTTCTAAAAGAATCACAATGAGGAGCTACTTCTCCTACCCTTTGTAAAGACTTAGAAAGTCTTGGCTATTAAAACATTGTGTATTGATGTAGAATATGGAACCCAAAAAGAGACCTATGAAAACCAAGCTTTGGTATATGACAAAAGATGGGTTGGCAAATCACTGTGGAAAGGTAGGAATGTTTATAAGTGGAGTATAAAAGTTGTTATGTAAGTGGGGAAAATGGAAGTTGGATCCCTACCTCACACCATACTCAAAGGTCAACTCCTGACAGGTTACAGTTTTAAATGTCAAAAGCAACCCTTTAGTGCCAGTTGGCTAGAGCACACCTTGTAACACCAAGGTCAAAGCTTCAGGTCCCCTTACTGGCCAGCTGCCAAAAATAAAAAGCAAACCTTTTTTTTTTTTTTTTTTGATAGAGACACAATTGATTTATATATATTTGTGGGCTGTTTGCGAGGTACAGATTTGACTATCAGTACATGTGTACCATATGTGGTGATCAAATCAGAATAATTAGTATACTTATGTTTACAAAACGTAATCAGTCTTTATGAGCCTTAACTAATTTCTCACTAACTTCCCTCCTCCTTTCCCACCTCTAAAAGCAAACCTTTTAATATGGAAGAAAATAAAATCGAATATCTTTCATACCTCAGAGTAGGGAAAGATTTTTTATACTTTAAAATCAAGAACTTAAAGAAAGTAAGAAAGTATTTGTGGCACATCATAAAGGACTAGTATCAAGTATAAAGAAACATTACAGAGCAATGAGTAAAGGACAGACCAGTTGAAAATTGGGCAAACCCACAGCAGACACTGGACAGGAAACTACAGAGAGGTCTCCAGCCTGACCACGGAGCCGCCTGGCAGGACCGGGAGACACCGACCCTTCTTCATTGGTTTGCAGCCTGTGAGCCGACTGTGCCGCCTGCGGGGGAGGACACAGAACTACAGGGCTCCTTGCTGCTACTGGGAGCGTCAGTTGGTTAAATCCTTGTTAGAAACAACTCTAGCAGAATCTCCTAAGAGTGAAGTTGTACATGCCATTACTGTAACTCAACGAACAGTTTCCCACCTGGGTACATACCTACCGGGGCTCCTGCACACACGCCCCAGGAGGTGGGCAAGGGCGACGGGAGCAGCGTCCTCTGTGCCCTCCCTGCGGCATGTTAATACAGCCACATCAGTGAACAGAAGGACTGGCCGTTGTAGCACCAAGGTCAAGGGTTCAGATCCCCAGACAGGCCAGCCACAAAAAAAAGTAATAATACAGACCTTTGCCTCATGGAGGAATCTCACAAACATAATGTTGAAAGAAGTGGTAAAAAGAAATACAGTACAATTCCATTTATGTAATTCTAAAATCAGCACAACTGAACTGCCGTTCAGGATGCCTATGGAAGTTGTGAAACTGTGAAGACCTATGGTGGATTGGTCACTGCAAACGTCCTTGGGCAGTGGCTGCCCCCTGGGCGAGAACAAGCTGTGCTTGCACAGTGTCCGCGGCTGCAGAGACCACGGGCCCGCAGAGCCTGAGGTGTTTACTACCTGGCCCATTACAGAAAGTGCTTGCTGCCTGGACATAACTCCCGCTGGCTGGTTCTGGCTGTACAGAGCTTCGTGCTTGGGCAACAACCCCTTTCCAGCAGCTCCCTGGTACACAAGGCTCCGGTCTGGTTTGCTTCTAACTTGTGACTCCACCTTCCCAGCTGTGGCTTTCACAGTGCCAGGCATGGGGAGGGAGCTGCCGGGTCACACGTGATTCCCAGGACTTGTTCCATTTCCTGAGATGTGGTACTGCGGGTGCAGCAGCCAAGCCAGCTGGCGGCTTCTTGCCCAGGCCTGAGCACATCTGTTCTCACGGTCAGGTCAGGCCACCAGCCTGGGGTTGGGCTTTCCTGACCGCCCCCTGCCCTACAGGGCACGTGTGTGAGCCCTCTGCTACGTCCCCCCTAGGTGCAGCCAAGTGGCAGAATTGCTGCCCCAGGATGATCTGTTGCAGGGACTGCCCTGGAGTCCTGCTGGCCTCTTGCGTGGTGTCCTCTAGCCTGAGGTCACACTTAGGCTGTAAAGCCCCCCACCCCAGCTGTCGCCTGCTCCCCAGCAGGCTGCTGAGCTAAGATAGTGGTGCATTGTCATTTACTGCCTAGACAGAGCACCCAGAGTTTACAGGGGTGTAGCCCCCCAGCCCTTTCTCCTTGTCCCTGTTGTAGCCACATTAAGAAAGGCGGGATGGTGGCCATTGGCAGGGCCCGACCTGATGGAGGGCACTTCAGATTCTCAAGTGGGCTGATTCCAGCCCTTTCTCTGAGAGGGGGCAGGGTGGCGGCCTAGGTTCTGCCCCTCAGCTGCCCCTCGCCCCTCTCCCCTTGAGCATGTTGCTTTTCTTCTTGGGACCTCGGCCCATTCCATGAAGAACAAGGTGGGAGACAATGACACAAAGCACTGGGGAACACGCAGGGCACCTGGTCAGTTCTGCAGATGGGACTCCCTGCCTCCCTCTTTTCCTTCCTCCCTGGGGCCAGCCCTTTCCCTTTCTGAAGTGTGGCCTATGGCAGGGCCTGGAGGGGACCTTTGACCCTGGATCCCTAGGCTGTTTCCTTGGGTGACTGGTTTTTTTCTCTTTGCAGGTTCTGCTTGGATTCCGCTAGACAGACGCGACAAAGACTGTCCATCAACTGGTCTAATTTTAGCTTGAAAAAAGCCACCTTTGCTGCCCACTGAATGAGCACGCCTGCAGAGGGACGCGCAGGAGGCGGGCCAGGCTGCGCCCTCGCCGGCCCCCAGAGCCGCAGCCTTTGCCCGGGGCTGCGTGGGCAGGACACCGCAGCCTGACAGCCCTGACTGGGAGCCTGCTGCCCGGCCTGCCTTGTTCGCTCGTGTGCGTGCGGTCTGTGAGTGAGACTTCGTCGACTGTAGCTCTGTGCCGTCGGATTGGAACCCTAGTTCCCGCCAGTTCCTCCTACCACCGCGGCCTCGGAGGCCTGGACCGTGGCCAGAGACAAGTTTGCATCATCCACGTGGCTCCGTCGCCTCTGCATCTCGCCCTGTCCTGTCATCTGTCCAGCCAGGGTGTCAGCCATCACTCAGCTCTCTCTCGTGTGCCCTGTGCCCTGCCCGAGGCGGGCTGGGCGGGGCAGGCCTCCCGCGTTCTCCTCCACGATCTACTGTTTCGGAGTGTACACGTCGCGCTGTTTGTGTTTGATCCCCCGACTTGTAGCCAGCTTGTGTAAGATCCCTTGCAGAATGAGAAAGTTAAAAAACAAGAAACCCACCCAGTACTCACACCATCAAGTCTGTTATAGAGTGTACAACTGTATTAACACGGAGGCCTGCCTGGCTACTTTTTTAACATATTGTTAAGTAATATTAAAATCATGTCTTTCTTTTTGAAAGATGGAATACATTAGTACAGCAGGAGACCTCGTCTGGTTGCTTTCTCCTTGGGGGCGATGGGGGTGTAGCAGGAGGGGACAAGCCGGTGATGCACTCCCCTGTGGGAGCTAGGGCCACCACCCCAGGAGGCAGCTTAAGGTTCCCAGTGCCCTTACCGTCCACTGTGCTGGGCGGGTCCAGAAACCAGGACAGAGCAGGTGGCAGGAGATGGCAGCCAGCCAAATCTTCAGCAGCTCCAGTGTGTGCAGTGGAGGTAAGTGCTAAGGAGCAGCAAAACGGGGTATGGGGTAGCCGAGAATACCTTGGGGACAAGGGGACATTAAATTAGGACCTACTGGCTTGAAGGAGGCCAGAGGCCCCAGAGCAAAGGGGGGAGGAAGGTGAGCAGGGTGGGGTCATGTATGGCCTTCAAGGCAGGTGCCCATCCATGTGTAGAGGAGGGAGGTTGTGATCTGAATAAATTATAAATGTTTAGTTGGGTATAAATTGGGAACAAAGTAAAAGGACTCCCAGCTTCTGAGATTTCTTCAGCGATTTGCAGAAAGCTCAGCGATTTGCAGAAAGCTCGGGTGGAGCTGCCTCCTGGTTACAAACTAGCTTCTGCTCACCTCCTAGAATACTCCATAATTCCCGCTGCTCCCAGCCTTGAGATAAATCTACTCTGCATCCCATAAGGAGATGGCTTCTCCCTGAGTGAAGGGGGAGCGGGGGAGCGGCTGGCTCCCGGGCATGTTCCAACGGTGGAGCCCAGGATTTCCCGGGCAGGCGGGCGGGGGGCAGATGGGGGGAGGAGAGGTGGGGGGTGGGACTGGGGGCTCGGGTCTGGACGGCTCAGGTCTGGGATGCCCATCAGACACCCAGGTGAGATGTCTGGAACTTGGGATTGCTGTTGATGGACAGAAGGACCTTTTTTTTTTTTTTTTTTTTTTAAAAG
>NW_007726458.1:519432-552228 GCF_000696425.1 Galeopterus variegatus
GTGGGATCCGAACCCGGGGCCTTGGTGTTATCAGCACCGCACTCTCCCGAGTGAGCCACGGGCCGGCCCAGAAGGACTTAATTTTGAGCCTGTGTGAGGCCACTCAGGAGTGAGTAGGCAGGATGGGGGTTGGAACCCTGGGGCCTGTACATCAAGGGGGGGGGGGAGGGGGGTTGGGGGCGGGGAGAAGCTATGGTCCAGGAAGACGAGGCCAGGGGGAGGATAGCACATCCCTTTGTTCATGGGATGATACAGAAAGGGGGAAACCGAGGCTAGGCCATGACCACAGCAGGAGCAGTGCCCTTTAGGAGGGGCAGAGACCCCAATGCAGTCCTCGGGGACTCCAGCTTTGACCCTTCCAGCTGAGGCAGGAGCTGGGGAAGGGCCTTGCCCTAGGAAAGCCACCCGCCCAGGCCTCAACTTCCTTATCTGTCCAGTGGCGTCACGCTAGCTGCTGAGAGGAACCACAGGGTCCCAGCTGTGACATCAGCAGGAACTGCTGGGGCCATGAGTGGTGTGGGGGAACCCTGGGTGCCCGACGCTGAGCACCACGTTAGGGCCCACAGATGACTTGGATGCCTGCCCCACACCCAACTCCTGGCACTCACCACTTCCATGGTGGCCCCGCTCTGCCTGGCACACTTGGGCCTGCCCAGCTGCACCCTGCACTCGCCCACTTGGGCCCCTCACGTGTCCCATCTTTTCTCCCTGCCATGCCTGTGCCATGAATGATCTTCCCTGTTTCCCTAGAAACCACTCAACCTTCATGACACAACCGAAAATGTTTCTTTGGATCTTTCCTCAAGGGAGCAAGGCTTTATGGCTCCCAGTCCTCAGGAACAAAACAAAACAAAAAAAACCAGGACGGAGTCAGACCCAGAGGCTCAGGTCCAAGTGGGGGGGAGGGGACAGTAGAGGGTGACAGGACAGCCCCTCCCATGCCTGTGGAGGTGGGCCCAGGCCTCGAACACAGCACAGCATGGCCTGTGACTGCTTAGACAATTATCCCATTTACAGATGGAGAACTGAGGCCCAAGCTGTGCCCACAGGCCCAGGGTGCCTGCGGGGACATCCAGCTCTAGTACCTATCTTCACAGGGCCCAGGCCTGGAAGGGGAGCCCCTTGGGTTCCTGTAGCAATCACCCCCTTGTCGGTAGTTGGGGGGTTCCCGGGGGAGCCTCATGCACTTCACTGCGGAGCAGATCACACTTGAATATGGCCCTCTACATGGTGGTAGCAATCATGAGATAGAAACATTTAACAATGAAAATTTATTGAATGTTGTATACATACTCATGCCCTTAAAAAAAAACTAAAATCAAAATTAGTACTGTACCAGAAAGGAAAAAAAGGATTAATGCTTTTTCACTAATTTCTTTTTTGGCAGCCGGCCAGTACAGGGATCCAAGCGAACCCTGACCTCGGTGTTACAGCACCACGCTGTAAGCAACTGAGCAAGCCGGCCAGCCCCGTTAGTATATCTTTAAAAGGAAGAAAAAACTTATGCTACATTCACACGGTTTCACTGTTTTAAATGCAAAACCTCCAAGTCATCTCACAGAATAACTGAAACAACTCGAGTTCTGACTCTTCATCTTTACGATCACAGACTATCACTGCCTTTTGTAGATCCACTATTAAAATGCAAGCATGAGTACTGTGGGGGTGAGAGATACGACTGCACAAAGAAAGTTCAAGCAGTTCTGAACCTGTTAACTTTCAAAACAAACGTGCTGCCCCCAGAGCGTGGCAGGAGCCAACTGCGTAACTGGGAACCCTCCAATTAATTGTTTCCCATGGGGAATACGATGTAGGTTCATCAGGCTCTGTGCGGAGGGCAGGCTCCTGCGTGTGTTAGTAAACTGAACAGTGACATCCACAGTAACTGCTGTAGAAACTGTCCTCCTGCCATATGCAATTATAAAACCGAGGAAATCTTTTAAACAATGTTTTCAGATGTTGGGATACAGGCAGTGACTGGCAGCGATCCCTGAGAAAGGGGAAGGAAACATGGCAAAGCCCCAAGTGCCCCAGCTTTCTGCCTGGAGGCAGTTTCTTTTACTGGGCGCACAGGTCTGGCCGCCTGTCCCCGTTCAAAAGGAAACCACTCAAAGTCAAATGGTGGTGAAAATGGAAGTCAGCTTTTATTGAGGAACACCCGTGACCTGAGGAGAGATGCTGGGCTGACCCGCCTCTCCGGTAAACCTGCAGGACAATGGCCAGACTAAAGCATCTCAGAGACTCAGGTCCACTGAGGGGTTTGTGAAGAGGGGGCCGAGGGAAGGGACCGTGGGGATGAAGAGCAGGACGGAGGGCACGTGAGCCGCGGGGGCTCGTGCAAGGAGCCGGCTGCGAGGTCTCGCCAAGGCTCTGTCTGGTTTCTGCTCCCGTCCTTGTCTCAGCGTCCTGCAGGATCGACAGCATGTACCTTGCTGTGTGTTTGCAGCTTCAGACTGGCTGGAAAACAACTTTACATTTCTGTAAATAATGTCATCTTGCCCCATAACCAAGGTTCAAAATATCAAATAACGATCGGGAAAAAAGGGAACTCAGAAAAATGCATAGGGCCGGCCCATGGCTCACCTGGAAGAGTGTGGTGCTGATAACACCAAGGCCACGGGTTCGGATCCCTATATAGGGATGGCTGGTTAGCTCACTAGGGAGAGCTGGTGCTGACAACACCAAGTCAAGGGTTAAGATCCCCTTACTGGTCATCTTTTAAAAAAAAATAAATAAAAATGCATGCCAAGAAACAACTGAGTCCTTTTAGAATTTGCCCACAGCCCATGCAGTTTTAGGTCCCAACACGGCCTCAGTCCTGCTCACTCCAACATTTCCAGGCCACAGCACTAAGAGGGGACAGCCACACAGAGCCCAGCAGGATTGCTGAGTAGAGGAAGCAGTGACTGGCATTTAGGGAGGTTATGGGGGCTGGGATCTGTGGGCAGCGATCCAGACAGGAGGGGGCTGCACATAGAGCTCTGGAGATGAGACCTGCAGAGTCCCCTCAGGTTTTTGGCTGGGTACTGATCTGTACACATGTGGCGTAAATCCCATAAATCCAGGGAATGACTCACCAGGACGCAGTAAGGCCAAAACAGTCTGTGTTTCCACTGGCCAGGGTGGGAAGACATTGTAATACACGGGGCACTGGGCTAGAGTCCTCAGAAGGGCATCATCTCAGTGGGGTTAAATTAGCAGTAGAATAAAATCTAAAGATAAAAGCTGCTGCTCAGAGGGGTCAAACTGATCCTAAGGAACTTAACTGCCTGCTAGAACAAAGCCCCGTATTCTTAAAGGAATACAAAAATATCCTGTACTCAACAAAGATAAACTCATAATGTTGGTACCCAGTCAGAAATTACCAGTCTATGCCAAAAAGAAGAAAAACATAAACCATAATCAGTAGAAGTATCAACAGAAAGACCCAAAAATTACATATGATGATCCTGCAGACAAGAACTTTAAAAAGGCTACATAGATCTTATAAATATACTCAAGGATACAAAGGAAAACATGAACAAGAAAAAAATGCAAGATACAAAAAAAGACCCAAATGAAACTTCTAAAAAAAAAAAAAAAAATACAGTATCTGAAATGAAAAATACCTTGGACAGAATTAACAGCAGATTAGAAATGTCAGAAGAGGGCCGGCCCAGTGGCGCACTGGAGAGTGCGCCGCTTGGGAGCGCAGTGGCGCTCCTGCCGAGGGTTCAGATCCCATGTGGAGACCGGTTCCCGCTCACTGGCTGAGCGCGGTGCGGGCGCAACACCGAGGGTTGCGATCCCGTTGCCGGTCAGTAAAAAAGACAAAAAGGAAAAAAAAAAAAGAAATGTCAGAAGAAAAAAATCAGTGAATTTGATGGCATATGAATAGAACTAAAATGAAGTTCTAAAAAAAATGAAGTTCTGAGAGAAGAGACTGGAAAGAGGAAAAAAAAAAAAAAAAGACCTGTGGGACAATGTCAGGTAGTCGAATTCCTGTGTACCTTGAGTCCTAGGAAGGCCAGGGACAGAAAGTATTTGAAGAAATGATAGCCAAAATGTTCCAAATTTGATGGAAACTAAACAACCAGAATCTCAACAAATCCCAAGTGGGATAAATGAAAAAACACTAAGATACATCATACTCAAACTGCTAAAAAACAGTATTTAAGAGAAAAATCTTAAAAATAGGCAAAGAAAAAAAGAAATTACAAAGTTAAGAATTAAACAGACTTCTCATCAGAGATTATGCAAGCCAGAGACAAGGAAATTGACATTTAAAGTACTAAATGGGGGAAAACAAAACAAGACTGCATAAGTAAATACACAAAACTTGTCAGCTTCAGATTCTATACGTAGCAAAATAACTTCTAAAAAGTGAAGGACGGTGGAGTCTGTGGAAGCCAGACCCAGCAGCTGCGGCCACAGCCCTGGGACATGCGGGCTCCTGAGGCAGGAGCTGGGGGAAGCTGAACCCAGCTGCAACCAGGTAAAGAGCGCACCAAAAACAACATTTCCACACCGGTCGCCCACCACAGCCACCGCAGTTAACCATGGCTGGCTGCCGCAAAAGTGGCCAGTCTGTATAGCAGCAGTCACAGCCACCATGCAGATGGCACGCCAGTCTCTCGACTGCATTGACGCAAGGACAGCCACCAGTGGAGACCAAAAAAGCAGAAGGGATCTTCCTTCTCCACAAAGCACACTCCAGGGTAACAGAAGAAGCATCTGAATTATGATAACAGGGCAGGCCTTGATCGCAACTGTCTCAACACTGGACAGATAGATCGTCTAGGCCAAAAACCAACAGAAGACAGTTAATCCATCAGATGGAGAGAACAAATCTACAGTTATGGAAGGGAAGAGCTTGGATGAGAAGCATAAGTGTGCTTCATAACAATGAATATGCTAATAAAAATAAAATTTAAAAAAGGTTAGGATGGGCTGGTTAGTTCAGTTGGTTCGAGCACGGTGTTATGACATCAAGGTCAAGGGTTCGGATCTCCATACCAGCCAGCCACCCAAAAAATAACAGTGATGGTGGACGGCTGGCCGGTTAGCTCAGTTGGTTAGAGCGTGGTGCTGGCAACGCCAGCGTCCAGGGTTTGACCCCTGCCTGTACCGGTCAGCTGCCCACACCCCCGTACAAATTAAAATATAAAATGTTAAGGTGGGGAAGATCCACTGCTGGCTGTAAGTCCTGCTGACCTGCTCCACAGTGAAACTGGTGAAAACTTTTTTTTTTTTTTTTGTCCTTTTTGAGACCGGCCGCACCACGCTCAGCCAGTGAGCGCTGTGAGCGCACCGGTCATCCCTATATAGGATCCGAACCCGTGGCGGGAGCGCTGCTGCGCTCGCAGCGCCGCACTCCCCCGAGTGCGCCACGGGCTCGGCCCTGAAAACTATTTTTAAAATAACCATTGAAAGCCTCTGGGAATGACCCTACGGGCAAACAGCAAATGTAGATACCTCTACTCAAGGTCATTGACGCAACTTTGGTAAGAAAGGCCTAAGCTGTTTGAACAAACACTATTCTGTTTCTCCATCTCCAGCTCACAGGGCAGAACTCCTCCAGACTGCTGCAGCCGAGAGCCCAGGGCTCCCTCTCCTGCCACCACCCAGGCACAGGGCTTTTATCCCAGGAGGAGCCCCCTGGGAAAAACAGCTGCCTGTTGCTGAGGCTGTTGTGGGAGAGTCAAGTTGAGAGGTGGGCTCTCTTCAGCCCGGGGCCGCCACTCACGGAGTCTCTGTCATGGGCAAAGGGTGCTGAGAACCTTCCCGATCACACTTGCCCTGGGCCAAGGCAGTAGCTCCATGCCAGCAGAGGCAAGCCAAGAGCAGGCTGCTGCTCCTCCACTCTGTCACTCAGAAACTCGCTGTTGTCCCCACCCCTCAGCCCCAGAGTCCTGGCTCAGAGATTTTGCCTGGGACCATAAAACAGCCCCTAATCTCTTCTCAAAGGAACTGACTTCATTTGCAACAGAGAATGAAGAGGTTCAAGCCTGAAAGAATTCCCAACAGAGGAGGCTGTGAACCCCCACAGGGAAGAAAGTCAAGATACAGACTGAACCCTATGTAGCCTGACAGTCGCAGGAGAGAGCTGGGGATGAGAGCTGGGAGGAGCCATTCCAGGTCAGGACAAACATCAAACAGAAACCTCAGAAACTATTCCTTCAAAGGAGTCAGAATTTGATTGTGTTAGTTTGTGCAACAATTTATGCCTCAGGGCACTGTTGAAAACAATAGAGCAATCAGTTGGCAATTACTGGCTTGACAGCTAGACGTGGTCAGGGAGAAAGGAAGCGAGCTCTGCGGAAATCACTGCTGTCCCAGGGCGCCTGTAGCATGCCCAACGCTGCACCCCGGAGGAACAGTCGGAGGCTGAGCAGTGGAGGGCGGCGAGTGTTTACACACACTTCACTAAAACACAAGCAAAAAACAAGGGAGGCCAGAGGAGGAGAGGTAATAAATAGTACCCAGAATTGCTACATTATCTAAAATACTGAGTTTCCAACAAAAAAGTATGAATCACACAACAAAACAAAACAAAACAGGAAAGTGTGACCCATACACCAGTGGACGGGGTGGGGGAGACAGGCACCAGACTGCCTGTGAAAGAGAGATGTCAAGTTTATGAAAAAGACTTTAAATCAATCAATCAATAAATAAATGATTTTTTTTAAAAAAGAACTTTAAAATGGCCATTACACCAGCCCGTGGCTCACTCGGGAGAGTGCGGTGCTGATAACACCAAGGCCACGGGTTCGGATCCCATATAGGGATGGCCGGTTTGCTCGCTGGGTGAGCGTGGTGCTGACAACACCAAGTCAAGGGTTAAGATCCCCTTACCAGTCATCTTTTAAAAAAAAAAAAAAAATGGCCATTATATGGGCCAGCCAGTTAGTTCAGTTGGTTAGAGCGTAACCTTATAACTGCAATGTCATGGGCTCACATCCCATACCAGCCACCCACCAAAATAAGATAAAATGAAATGAAATAGCCATTATAGGGCCGGCCCAGTGGCTCACTTGGGAGAGTGCGGTGCTGATGGCACCAAGGCCACGGGTTCGGATCCCATATAGGGATGGCCGGTTCGCTCACTGGGTGAGTGTGGTGCTGACAACACCAAGTCAAGGGTTAAGATCCCCTTACCGGTCATCTTTAAAAAAAAAAAAAAAGGAAAGAAATAGCCATTATAAACACGTTCACAAAACTAAAAGACACCATGATTAAAGAGGTAAACAATGGTATGATGACAATGCCGCATCAACAAAGACGTTATTTTAAAAGAACTGAATGGAAATTATAGAATTTGAAAAGTACAATAAATGAAACAAAAAATTAACTAGCAGAAGAAATAAGTGAATTTGAAGATAGATTGATAGAGACAATGCAAGCCAAAAACCAGACAGAAAAAGAAAAAAAGAAAACAATTAAGGGTCAGAAAAATATAGAATACCATTAAATATACCAGCATATATGTAATGGGAGTATCGGAAGGAGAGCAGAGAAAGGAGAAGAAAAAATATCCAAAGAAATAATGGCTGAAAACTCCCCAAAATTTTCGAAAAATAGTAACTTACACATCTCAGAAATTGTAAATGCCTACATTAAGAAAAAACAAAGATCGAAATCAATAAACTAACCTTTCATAGCTTAAGACACTAGAAAAAGAGCAAACTAGACCTAAAGCAAGCAGAAGGAAGAAAATCATAAAGATTAGATCAGAAATTAATGAAACGAACAGAAAAACAATAGAGAAAATCAATTAAACCAAAAGCTTTAAGATCAACAAAACTGACAAATAGAAGGAAGATTCAAATTACTAAAACCAGAAATGAAAGGGCGTAACTACTGACCCTACAGAAATAAAAAGGATTACAAAAGAATATTATAAACAATTACATGCAAACAAATTAGGTAATTAGATAATATCTTGGTCAATTCATACGGCTATAACAAAATACCACTGACTTTATAAATAATGGAAATTTGTTTCTCACGGTGTTATAATACCAAGCTCAAGGGTTCAGATCCCCCTACCAGCCAGCCCCCCCGCCCCCCCCCCCCAAAAAAAGAAAAAGAAATTTATTTCTCAAAGTACTGGAAACTGGGAAGTCCAAGATCAAGGTGCCAACGGATTTAGTGTCTGGTTAAGGGCTTGCTCTGTTACTTCCAAGATGACACTTTGTTGCTGCATCCTTACATGGCAGAACGGCAAAAAGGAAACAAGGGCACTCTCTTCAGCCTCTTTCATAGGAGCACTAATCCCATTTATTTGGATGGAACACTCGTAACACGATCACTTCCCAGAAATGCCCTCCTCTTAATACTAGCACTTTGGGTATGAGATTCCAACATATGAATTTTGGAGGGACACATACATTCAAAACATAGCAGATGAAGTGGACAAATTCTTTGGCACAAACTACAGAAACTGACTCAAGAAGAAATGGACAATCTGAATAGACCTACAATGAATGAAGCAATTGAAACAGTAATTTAAAAAAAAAAAACTACCCACAAAGGAAAGCTCAAGCCTAGAAGTCATAGCCACTGAATTTTACCATACATTTAGAGAATAATTAATACCAATTCTTCACAAATTCTAAAACAATAGAAGAGAACGCCTCACAGTTCATTCTGAGGCCAGTCTCAATCTAATACCAAAACCAGACAAAGACCACAGTAAAACTACAGACTAATATCTCTTATGAATATGGATGCAAAACTCCTCAACAAAACACTAGAAAACCAAATCCAGCAACACGAAAAGAAATATACACCATGATCAAGTGGAATTCATTTCAAGAATGCAAAGGTGGTTCAATATCCAAAATCATTTAATGTAACTTATCGATAAAATTTTTTAGTCATATGATATCTCAATAGATGCAGAAAAAGCTTTAACAATATCCAACACCTTTTTACAATAAAAATATTCAACAAGATATGAATAAATGAGAACTTCCTCAACCTGATAAAGGACATCTACAAAAAACCCATAGCTAATGTCATACTTAATGTGGTGAAAGACTGGATGGATGCTTTCCCCCCTAAGATAAGGAACAAAGTAAAGACATCTGCTCTTGCAGTTTCTATTCAACATTGTGCTGGAGGTTCTAGCCAGGGCAATTAGGCAAGATAAATAAAAGGTACCTAGATTGGAAAAAATAAAACTATTGCTATTTGCAGATGACATGATCGTGAACGTAGAAAACCCTAAAGTATCCACTGAAAAACTATTAGAAATAAACAAGTTCAGCAAGGTTGCAGAATCAACACTAACATACAAAAATCAATTGTATTTCTATACACTAGCAATCAATAGTCCAAAAATGAAATTAACAAAACTCCATTTATTATAACATCAAAAAGAATAAAAAATACTTAGAAATTAATTTAACAAAATAAGTACAGAAGTTATACTCTGAAAACTGTAAAACACTGACAAAAGAAATTAAAGAAGATCTAAATACTGGAAAAACATCCGACATGAAGATGACGGGTCTACAGATTCAACACAACTGCCATCAGAATCCCAACTGACTACTTTGTAGAAATCGATAAACTGATTCTAAAATTAATTTGGAATTGCAAGAGACCCAGAATAGTCAAAACAATCCTGAAAAATACCAAAGTAGGATGACCCACACTTCCCAATTTCAAAACTTACTACAAGGCAACAGTAATCAAGACATTGTGGTACTGGCACAAGGACAGACATATCAATGGAACAGATTTGACAGTTCAGAAATAAGCCCATACATCTATTATCAAGGTTTTTTTTGTTTTTGTTTTTGTTTTTAAACATGACTGGTGAGGGGATCTTAACCCCTGTCTGGTGTTGTCAGCACAACACCCACCCAAGTGAGCCACGGGCCAGCCCTTTATTATCAAGTTACTTTGATAAGGGTTCCACTGGCAAAATTCTTTTCAACAAATGATGCTGAAACAACGGGATATCCACATGCAAAAGAATAAAGTTGGACACTTACCCCATGCCATATGCAAAAATTATAGGTCAGAAATCTAAATGTAAGAGCTAAAATTATAAAATTCTTAGAAGAAAACATAGGGGTGAGTCTTCATGACATTGGACTCAGCAAAGTATGTGACAATGGATATGACACCAAAAGCATAAGCAACAAAGAAAAAATAGATACATTGGACTTCATCAAAATAAAAAATTTGTGGGCCGGCCCGGTGGCGCACTGCCATAGTGCGCCGCTTGGGAAGCGCGGCGGCGCTCCCGCCGAGGGTTCGGATCCCACATACAGACCGGTTCCCGCTCACTGGCTGAGCGAGGCGCGGGAGCGACGCCGAGGGTTGCGATCCCGTTGCCGGTCCCGGTCCGGTGCGGGGGCGACACTGAGGGTTGCAATCCGTTGCCGGACATGGGAAAAAAAAAAGACAAAAAAAAAATAATAAATAAAATAAAATAAAAAATAAAAAATTTGTGATTCAAAGGACACTCATGATAGTGAAAAAACACCCCACTGAATGGGATAAAATATCTGCAAATCTGATGAGGGATTGTATCCAGAATATAAAAGGAACTCTTCTTACAAGTCAATAATAAAATGACACCCAATTTAAAAATGGGCAAAAGATCTGACATTTCTCTAAGGAATTATACAAATGGCCAATAAGCACATGAAAAGATGCTCAACATCATTAGTCATGAAAGAAATGCCAATCAAAACGGCAGTGAGGGGCTGGCTGGTTGGCTCGGTTGGTTAGAGCACACCAAGTTGTAACACTAAGGTCATGTTCAGATCCCCGTGCCAGCCAGCTGCCCACAATAACAAAAGTGGCAATGAGACATCACTTCACACCACACCACGACGATGGCTGAAATCAACGGTTATTATCAAGTCAGATGACAACAAGTGTGAGGGAGGGTGGGGAGCCTCATACACGGCTGGTGGGAATGTCGAATGGTGCAGCCTCTTTGGAGGACAGTCTGACAGTTCCTCAAATGATTAAACACAGAGTTATCATATGATTCAGCAACTCCATTCCTAGGTATATAATCAAAAGAAAAGAAAACATGTCCATACAATCACTTGTTCATGAACGTTTATAGCAGCATTATTCTTACAGCCAAAAGGTGAAAACAACCCAGACCGATGAATCAACTGATGGAATCAACAATGCATCGAGTGGTAAATGAACAAACAAAACGTGTAGACCCACACTGCAGAGTGTTACTCAACTGTAGAAAGGAATGAAGTACCACCCACACCTGCTGCAACATGGATGAGCCTGGAAAACGTTACGCTCAGTGAAGAAGCCAGACACAAAAGGCCACATGTTATATGATTCCGTACATTCAAAATGTCCAGAACAGGGAAATCTAGAGACAAAAGTAGATTAGAGGTTACCAGGAGCCGGGAGGAAGGAAGAACTGGAGAGATACGGGAAGAAAACTGAAGGGTGTGGGGGTCTTTTCAACATTGTGAAAATGACCTAAAATTGACTGTGGTGATGGCTGCACATATTTGTGAAGATACTAAAAACCACTGAATTGTACATTTTAAGCAGGTAAGGAATGTATGGTATGTGAATTATAATTCAATAAAGCTGCTTTAAAAAATGAAGGTGGGGCAGTTTTGCTTCCACATACCATAGGGAAAGCTGTGAGAGAATACCGTCTCCACCCTAAAAACAACAAATAGTCGAGGTAATCATTGATTTTTGTGTTCTTCAATTTCTCAGCAGTAAACTGTAGCTTTTATTGTAGTGGTTTTGCACATTTTCTGACAAATTTCTTTTTCTAATCATTGTTTTGACACTATCATAAATGGGATTTTGCATTAGTTTGCTAGGGCTGCCATAAAGTACCACAAGGTGGGTGGCTTAAACAACAAAAACTTATTCTCTCACGGTTCTGGAGGACATAAATCCAAAATCCAGAGGTCAGCAGGAGTGGTTTTTTCTGGAGATTCCGAGGAAGAATCTGTTCCACACCCTCCTCCTAGCTTCTGGTGTCGCTGGCATTCCTTGGCTTGTAGATGCATCACTCTAATCTCTGCCTCTGTCTTCACGTGGCGATTTCCCCTGTGTGTGTGTCTCTTCAGCTCTTCTTATAAGGATACCAGTCACTGCATCGAGGGCCCACCCTAATCCTGCATGACATCATCTTAACTTGATTACATCTGCAAAGATCCTACTTCCAAAAGAGGTCACTTTCACAGGTACAAGTGTTAGGACTTCAACATATCTTTTTTTTTTCTTTCCTTTTTTTGTCTTTTTTCGTGTCCGGCAACGGATCGCAACCCTCAGTGTCACGCCCGTACCGGACCGGGACCGGCAACGGGATCGCAACCCTCAGTGCCGCACCCACACCTCGCTCAGCCAGTGAGCAGGAACCGGTCTGTATGTGGGATCCGAACCCTCGGCGGGAGCTCCGCCGTGCTCCCAAGTGGCGCACTGTAGCAGTGCGCCACCGGGCCGGCCCTCAACATATCTTTTTGGTCAACTTATATTTGGGGGAGATTCAATTCAACCCACAACAGATTAAGTTTTTCCTTTTCTTATTGTTACAAATATATAGGAATACAATAGATACTTCATATATTGACTTTGTATCCTGAAATTGTCAAATTGGCTTATTAGTTCTAAGCTTTTTTTTTATTCCCTACGATTTTCTGCATAAACAATCAGGTCATCTGTTAATAGGGACAGTTTTATTTCTCCTTTCCCAATCTTTTTATCTTTTATAATTTTTATTGCCTTATTGTACTGGGTAGGACCTCCTATACAATGTGAATTGCAGTGGTAAGAATAAACGCTCTTGACTTGATCTGAACCTGCACAGGGACAGCATTCAATATTTCATCGAGTATAATTTTACTTGTAGGTTTTCTGGACATACACTTTTATCAGATTGAAAATTCCTTCTATTCCTGGTTTGCTTAGAGCTTTCATCATGAATGGGTATTGACTTTTGTTATGAGCTTTGTCTACCTATCGAAATGATAATTTGGTTTTTCTGTTACTCTATTACTATGGTGAATTACATTTATTGGTAAAAAATGTCAACCAATCTTGTATTCCCGTGATAAAAGTCCCACTTAGTTATGACTTTTTTTTTTATATTGCTGAATTCAATTTGTTAATATTTTGTTCAGGATGTTTGGTTTGTTCAGGTTTGGGTGTCATAAAACGAGTTGAGGAAACATTCCCTCTCTTTTCTTTTCTTTTCTTTTTTTTTTGTCTTTTTTCGTGACCGGCAACGGATCGCAACTCTCAGTGTCGCGCCCGTACCGGACCGAGACCGGCAATGGGATCGCAACCCTCGGTGTCGCTCCCGCCCCTCGCTCAGCCAGTGAGCGGCCGGTCTGTATGTGGGATCCGAACCCTAGCAGTGCGCCACCGGGCCGGCCCCCCTCTCTTTTCTTAGTGCACGTAAGATTGGTATTATATCTTTCTTACATGTCTGGAAGAATTCACCAGCAAAGTCATGTAGGCCTACCATTTTGCGAAAGTATTTTTAATTATTCAATTTATTTAATGGCTATAGAGCTATTCAGGTTTTTTGTTGCTTCTTGCAACAGTTTTAGTAAGATGTGTTTTTTAAGGATTTTATCCATTTCTTCTAAGCTGTCAATTTATTAGTTTAAAGTTGTCCGTCGTGTCCTCTTACATTTTAACATCTGAAAGATCTACAGTGACATTCTCCGTTTCATTTATATTAGCAACCTGTGTTTTCTTTTTTTTCCTATCAGTCATGGTACGGGCTTACCAGTTTTGTTACTATTTAAAACTCTTGGTATTGTTGATCTTCTTCTTTCAATTTCATCAATTTCTGCTCTTTTATTATGTCCTTCCATTTTGTCTGGGTTTAATTTGAAGTTCCTTTCACACTTCCTTGAGATGGACACTCACACCACTGAATTTTAACCTTTCTTCATTTCTAATACATGCATTTCGAGCTATAAAACTTCCCCTAATCACTGCTTTAGCTGCATTCCATAACTGTTTGTAAATTATATTTTCATTCAGTTCAAAATAATTTCTAACTTTCATCATGACTTTTTCTTTGCCCATGGATCACTTAGAAGTGTATTGCTTAAGGGCCGGCCTGTGGCTCACTGGCTGAGCGTGGTGCTGACAACACTAAGACAAGGGTTGAGATCCCCTTACCGGTCATCTTTTCTTTTTTTTTAAGTGTATTGTTTAATTTTTCAACACTTGGAAATTTGATGGTTATCTTTCTGTTGTTGATTTCTGGTTTAATTTCACTGTGATCAAAGAACACAAATTCTTTGGGACATGTTGTGACTTACTTTATGGCCCAGAAATTTGTCTTTTTTAAGTGTTCCATGTACATCTGAAAAGAATATATAGTTCACTGTTGTTTGGTGTAATGTTCTACATATATACATTAGGTCAAGTTGGTTAATTATTTTGTTTAACTCTTCTATATCCTTCCTTTTTCCCCTGCTTGTTCTCTACCAGTTACTGAAAGATGTATGTTAAAAATCTCCAGCTATGACTGTCATTTGTCTAGTTCTCCTTGTTTTATATATTTCTAAGCTTTGTTATTAGCCCAATATAAATTTAGGATTATATATTCCTAATAAATTTACCCTTTTATTGATATGCAGTGTCTCTACTTCTAGTATTTTTTTGTCTAAACTGTGCACTGTCTGATAATCATGTGGCCACTCATATTTTTTGGTTAGTGTTGGCATTTTTCCATTCTTTCCATACTGTGTTCTTACATTTAAAGTGCATGTTTTCTAATGAGCATACAGGTAGGACTTTTTTGTCCATCTAGTGTGACAATCTTTGTCTTTCAATTGGAATGTTTGGTCCACTTATTTTCAATGTCATTACTGATATAGGTGGGTTTACATCTACCATCTTGCCATCTATTTTCTTTTTTTTTTGGCTGGCTGGTACACCCCGGACCTGGGGCTGTCAGCACCACACTCTAACCAACTGAGCTAACCAGCCAGTTCTAGCCATCTATTTTTGATTTGTCTCATCTCTTTTTTATTCCTTTACTTCTCCTAACATGTTTTAATCAAAAGTTATTCTATTTTGAGGGCCGGCCAGTGGCTCACTTGGGAGCGTGGTGCTGACAACACCAAGTCAAGGGTTAAGATCTCCTTACTGGTCACCTTTTAAATTAAAAAAAAAAGTTATTCTACTTTTCTGTTCTATTAGCTTTTTAATTAAATGTCTTATTACTATTTTAGTGGTTACTCTAGAGATTACAATATGCTCCTTAATTCATTACAGCCCACCTTAAATCAATGCAAAAACCTTATAATTGTGCAACCCCATCATACTCTCCCTCTCCCACTAATGACCTCTTATGGTCATAGTCTGAATACGTTCTAAAACCACCAAGATATTACTGTTGTTTTAAACAGTCAATGTTCATTCGTATTTAACCATTCCCATGCTCTTCATTCCTGCCTATATTTCTGCTCTTCTACCCAGAATCATTTTCCTTTAGCCTGAATAATGTCTGTAGTACAGGTATTTCTTGTAGTGTGGTCTGCTAGATATAAATTTTATTAGCTGTGTTCATCTGAAAATATCTTTATTCTGCCATTGTTTTCACATGGCTAGTATTTTTTATTATATACTGAACTTGTGGTTAATACAGTTATAAGGTCCCAGGATTCTGTTGTCTTTATCAGAAGAATGCTGGGCTTTGTTCTAACAAGAACTAGATCACTGGTTGGTTACCTGGAACTTTTATGCTTTTTCAGAGCACAGCTCTTTTGATTTTTGTCTTAGGACATCAACTTTACTCCTAAGGTGTGGCCCTTCTAGGGTTTCAAAGGAAAAACCAAGGTGTTTGCCAAAACCCTCTAACCTTGAGGGACTCAATTCCAAACTCTGTCTCCATATAATAGACAGTTGCTGAAATCTCTGCTCAGTTCTTCCTGCTTTCCAGGTGTTGTTCACTCCCCGGAATTCTCAAAGTCTCACCCTAAGCATACACAGTTCAGGGGTCAGCCAAGAATTCGGGTGTTCCCATCCTGTGGCTACCCTCTTTCTGGGACATCCTCCATCCTTTATTTACAGTGCTCAGGAGGCCTCAAACTCCTCCAACTGCTCAGGTCAGTAAGACTGAGGCTTTCTCCTAGAGTTTTATCCATCCCATGCCACACAGACTAGATCTCTTCCAGTCGGGTTCCCAGGAAGAAGGGTATCTGGGGGATCACACAAAAGAGATGATGGGGGTGAGGGGGCAACCGGTTAGCTCACTCGGGAGAACATTTCGCTGATAACACCAAGGTCAAAGGTTCCAATCCCTTTACTGGCTAGCTGCCAAAAAAAGGAAGAGGTGACACCTGAACTACAACTTGAGGACTTAGCCAAATTGAAAAGGTGAGAGGGTGTTCCAGGCAAGAGGGAGAGTGTTTGCAAAGACCCAGAGGCACCCTTCTTATTGATTATGGCAGCTACTACACATGGAGAGGAACAGACTGTGCAATACAGAACATGGGCTCAGGAGCCAGAGAGCCTGGGCTGGAATCCCAGCTCTGTCACTCAGCTTCTTGAGACCTTTGCAAGTGACTTAACCCCTCTATGCCTCATCCTCACCTGTGCTGGGGACAAGTAATGCTTACCTCCTAGAATCGTTATAGGGATTAAATGAGTTAATACACGGCAGACACTTTGCACAGCTCCTACAGTCTTCCTGTAATCAGTGCACAGCTCACTTACTGACCCGTCACTTCTATCATGCTGACCCACTGACGTGCACTGTCAGGCAGCCCTTGCTTTGCAGAGTTCTAACATGCTCTAGGCAAGTGCCTACTTCTTCCTACCTCATTCCCTTTTCTTCATGTCCTGGGCAGGGCTGAAACAGGCAGACAGCAGAGCACTGAGCTGGTGCCTGGTCACCTCTGAGTGGCTCATAGCTCCATCTCTGCCCTGATGGCTTCTGCCTGAATCCTGCAACAGCCCAGCACTTGGGAGAATGTGGGCACTAATGAAGTTCCAAACTCAATGCCTTGCTCCTGTCAAAGGGTGGCCTCTCCCCAGTGACTTGATTCCCTCAGACATCAGGACCTCACTTACAACTAAACTTCAGTCCACATTTGCTCCAGGAATTTCTCTGTGTAGCCTGGAGAAAAGGTCAGGAGTTCAGTATTCACATGACTGTGTGGGGTTGCTAAAGCAAAAAGGTTAAAATGGAAGACTTCCTCCCTGCATGTCCTCAGGCAGCCTTCTGCCCACACAGTGCCCAACAGGCAGGGCCAGCTGGACTCCCACCAATCCCCTCATCTCAGTCCCTGGCAGGTGGCAAACAGCAGGAGTGTTTTTCCTCACCAAGTGGCCTAACTCCTGCACATACTGAAAATGCAGCTGTCTCTGCACCTCAGCTCCCAACACAAATTCTCAGAGTAGTCATAGTAGCAAGCACATTTATTATAAAAATAAGTGAGCAGGAAATAAATGTGCTTTAACTTCTAGACACATGACAATGCCATTGCAGTGCAACAATTTTCAGTGCAGATGTGTGGCTCTGCCGTGGTTGGGGCATCCCCCTGGTGTGATGTGCAGCTGCAATGCTTTGTTCTACAAACCTTCCAGTCCCAGGAGCAGGGGGACACCTTACTCCGCAGAACAGGATGCAGCTTCCACCCTGGGAAACACACACATGGCTCCCACAAGCAGCCATCTCCTTCTGGCAAGCTGCAGCATCCCCAGATGCAGGCTGGGGTAGGGCTAGCATGCTGGCCTGTAAGTATTTCTGCACCTGATTGCTCACAGTTTCGGCCTGACAATCTGGGAGCCCAAATTCCATGAGAGGCGGGACTGTGGCCTCCTCCAGTCAAATGCTCCCAACCCCACCGGCAGTTCCCTCTGACCTAGTCTGTTCCATGGCCAAAGGGGTGAATAATCAGAGTGCCCCAACCCCATTCTGGGGGCACTAGATCTCAGTAGAGCTCAACTCCTTGCGTTTGAGCACAAGCAAGTCCCAGCTCACTGGCAGCACTCAGCCACATGCCTGAGGAACTCTTCGCCCTGCTCGTCACCAAAGCACCGCAGGCAGTGAGGGCACTGAAGGTCGCCCTGGCCTCCCTGGGCTGTGCTGAAGTGCCTGCTCTCCGAAGGGGATTCCAGCCGCTGAGACCCAGGTCCAGGCCTCCAGCCATCAGGCACCGCAAGCTCCAATGCATCAGTCTCTAAGTACTTGGTGGTTTTGCTCCCAGTATGAATCCTGCAGGGGCCTGGCTCTCGGGAGTCCTGGAGAAAAGGCAAGGGTGTGTTTATACAAGCTGTCCTGAAGGTTGCAAAGCCAGGTCTCAGGTTCTAGCAACCAAAGTTACTCTGTCTGTCCCTGAGTGAAACTTGAATCCCTCAGCTTGCTTCCTGCTATACCCAGAATCCAGACAAGGAGATGCTCAGCGAGTGCCTAAAGAGAGCACACACAAGCTCCCTCATATACTCTTGAAGGAGCAGGCCCGAGTGGGATCCACTCTCCACCCCGTTAGTTAGGCAGAAGGCCTAACTGGACCTGTCAGCCACAGGAAACCTGACCGAGAAGCTGGCCCCGATGACATACCCCATGTGCCACCATGGAGTAGGGGTGGCAGAGTTCAGGGTGGGGAGCCAGTCAAACTGAGTCCCAACCCCACCCTGCACCTCCTCTGGGCTGAACACTCTGGGCCTCAGGGAGGCCTCCAGTGGCAGCAGGGGGTGTCCCTGGCTTGGCCTCACTATCCAATGAGTACAGACTGGCACCACTTGGCACATGTGCTCCCAACATCCGTCACGAAGCACTGCAGCCTACAGTGCACATCACTACCTGTTTGGAAACTTCATTCCAGTAAGCCTTGATGCGTCCACTTGGCATCTGAATTTGAATGTTCGTCAGTGGGACTGCAGGGTATCACTCACACCGTCAGCACCACTGTCCCCAGGTGTGCCACCCAGGGTCTGAGCAACAGCCAGTGCTCCGAATGCTCAAGGGGCCACGGGCTACAGTGGCCACTTAACTGCAAAGGCCTCAGTCCCCACCAGGAATACTGCCATTAAGGCTAAGTAGGAATTCCTTGGCAAATTCCAGCCTGCAGGACTGGAACTAGTTCCAGTCGATCTCTGGCCCCAGTGTGCTTGGAGGCCACCTGACACCATCCTCACGATTATACAACTGTGACCCCTTCAGTCCCAATCAGTGCTTCCTCCCATTCACGGAGGACAGAAAACCCAAATTCAAAACCAAATCCCAGGAAAATCCATAAGCAAAAACAAAGCTCAGGAAATCCCACACACATCCATGTTGGAAGATGCTCCTGCTCCTGCTGAGGGACATGCGAGAGGACATCCGTCCTAGGCCTGCAGTCCTGGGGCCTTATGAGAACCAGGAATTTGTTTCCCAACCCCCCACATACTCCATTATGTGATGCCAAGAAGGCTGCTGGGGCTGGGCAAGGGCTCTGGGCAGGGCCTGCTGTGGACAATAAAGCCTTCTGGCACCTCCTTGTCAGCCAGTAGACTTGAGGGGACATAGGCCCTCACCAGGATCCCCCGCTTCATTTAGAAGTAAAAACGGCTGCCTGTGTCCAGACCCCTGCTGTGGACTTAGTCCAAGAGTATAGAAGAAAGAGTGTCCACCATGACTCATCCATGCCCCTCGTGCAGGGGATGGGAAACAGAAGCCACCAACAAGGCCCAGCAGATGCTCAGGACAGGGCAGTGTGGGTGGGCCCCACAGCCCCTAGGTCCCTGCTCACACCCTGCTGTGAAGGGCAGCTCCAAGGTCAGCTCAGAACCCCTGCTCCAGCCCTGTGTATGCATCTATTCCCAGAGGCACCACTACTATCCAGTCCATGTCAGGAAAAGAAGTGCTTTGAGGGGCCCACGGATTATCCCATGGCTAAAGATGTATTAGGTACTCACTAACTGGCTAAAGAAACAAACCTCTCCTGGGATTTTTGCAGAGCACAAGTCTATCAGTGGAGGAGAGGACAAGAAGCACATGGGTAGCACAGGTCACATGGTGAGAAATTTCATCAGGTCCAACTCACACCAGGCCTACCTTAAGGCACTCCCGAGGGTGGGCCCAGAGGAGGGTGCAGGGCTCACCAGCCTACAAGGCCTTGACCCATGTGCACGGGCTGGGCTAAGGGATGTTGCTGGACACCTGAGGCCTGTGTTACTTCTGTGTAACAGGGTAACCGGGGTCCCTGCCTCACAGCGAGGATCAGACATGTATGGAGCTCCCCAGTAGGGAACCTGGGGCCCAGAACATGCTCTCTGGTCACGTGACAGTGACGCACTGGGAGGTAGGACAGCCACCTCTGCTAACACAGGACAACCTCCCCAACAACTAAACAAAGTACAACAGGGAGGTTTTCCATCACCACAACCCAGGCACTAGACAGGGTAGCTCTGCCCAGAGCTGGGAGGGCCCATTACAACCCTCACCGCCAGCAAATCAGCATCTTGGCAGACACAGAAACACTCAAAACTCATGAAAACTAAAACAAAAACACTAAGCCTAAGCAAGAGGAGAAATGCCCTTGTACTCTACCTGTCTCCAGGACATTTGGTGCAGCAAGGAAGTGACCCTTTCCTCCAGTTCTTGAATCCTACTTTGAGCCCGTTCCCTATCTGCTCTTTCTGACGTGAAGTCATCCTTGTAAACAAGAATCTGAAAAGAGACAAGACACTCATTTCTGTTCAAGGAAGGAGAAAGTCCCCACTCAGCTGAAAGTCCCACCCACCCCATGAGCACTGCTTGCTGAACGTCAATAAGCCCTCGGCCCAGCCTGTCTGGGGACCACAGCCACCGCCTGCAAGAAGACGTCCAATTAGTGCTGCCAAGAGCCTGAGGCGGGGGCTTGCTTGGGAGAGCATGGCGCTGGTAACACCAAGGTGAAGGGTTCAGATCCCCGTACTGACCAGCCACCAAAAAAAGAGTCCAAGGAACACACCTGTTGCTCCAGCATCTGCACCCGCTCCAGCGCGGCATCCTGGGCTATCCTGGTGGCTGCCAGCTCCCGCTTCACTTCTGCATGGTCATTTATTTTCTCCTCCAACTGTCTGTTGAGCCGGGAGATTTCCTTCCTCATCAGCTCAGGCTCATGGGTGGCCTGCAGGCCCGTCAGCTTCGCATGGAGCCCCCTCACGTACTCGTCCCGGCCAGCGTCGTAGCGCTGCCACTTGGCGTTGAGGTCTTCCACCTGAGGAGGCGGGGCCGGAAAGCTCCCGGCACGGGAGGCTTAGACAGCTGCTCAAGCCAATGCCCAACCATGAAGCTATTTATCAGCAATAATTCACGGAGTGAGATTTTCCTCTTAAATGGAAGTTGCCTCCCTCTGTTGTGTGCAGAGGGGACACTGAGCCCACCAGAGAATCCTGAGATACCATGATGACACCCACTAGCAATGATCTTAAACAGAAGTGGACTTAGTGTAATTTTCCTAACTTAAAAACTGTACATCGGGCTGGCCCGGTGGCGCACTGCTACAGTGCGCTGCTTGTGAGCGCGGTGGCGTTCCCGCCGAGGGTTCGGATCCCACGTACAGACCAGCCGCTCACTGGCTGAGCGAGGTGCGGGCGCAACACTGAGGGTTGCAATCCGTTGCCGGACAAGAAAAAAGACAAAAAGGAAAAAAAAAAAACAAAAAACTGTACATCCTGAGAATAATTCCTGTTTTCCCTTATCGATTTAGGGATTAATTTTGAGGGGACGGAGAAAAACAGGACATGTCCTGTGCATCCTCTTAGGCAAAAAGGATGGGTCTCTGGGGACTGTGTATCAAACCAAAGTGGCCAGAGGGCAGGAGCAACCTCTGTGCATTGGCTGAGAAAAGAATCACGAATGTTCTTCTCGAATGAAATGTTAGAGACACTCACATGAGTCACCTTCTGTTTTAACAGTCGATTTTCTTCCTGCAACTTCTCAATAGCAACCTGGACAGAGGTGTCCCTGCCTGTATGCTCTGGCTGCACAAGGAAGAAACAGAGAAAGGATACTGTGTCATTACACATGACTGTCATGTACAGCAAGAAGAGAGAGAGCTAGATCTAGAGGCTGAGGCCACAGATTGTCACGGCTTCCTGCAACAAGCAGGTGGTGACTGTTCATTTGATGGAGAAACAAAGCAGAAACAGAAAAGGACTCGCCAATCCCAGCGGTGAAGGGAGAAAAGACCACCCTCACCCTGCCTAGGCCCACCCTCCATCGGGGCCTGGCCACAGCCTGGGCAGTGGTCTCCAGACCACATCATCCTTGACATTTCTTCTCCCATCCTACCTACCAGTTTGAGCTGTTTGTCTTTCAGATATTCCAGATTTAAGCCTCTAAAGCCATAAAGTCTAAAGGGATCAGCACACCAGATCCAAAAAAATCTTATCACCGAAATTTGCCATTATCACAGGCAGTAGGGAGTGCAGAAGCTTAAACCCTTGTGCACTAGAGAACCCCCAGCCAGGGGACCTTCCAACTGCCTCAGGTGGGCCTGGCCATGGGCCGGGCTTACCTCCTCCAGAGCCCACGACATCGTCCTTTCTGTAGATAATCTGCTCAACTGTGGCAATTCTGGATGTGGCAGTCTAACCTGTGCCTCATGCAGCAGGGTCGAAGAATTCAGTCACAGAAGCCACATCCCAAACCACCCCAAACAAAAGTTGGCAGACCAAACCAAAAAGTCCCATGAAACATCCTTTTATACCCTAGAAATTCTATGCATCGAACAGTGCAGGGGGCTGTGTATCAGTGACATCATTTCTGAAAATTTCCCTCGAATGACAAAGGAAGTGAATGTCCTAACCCAGACTAAACCAGAAGCCCTGAATGACTTAGGTGAGAAGTGACTCGGATTTAGGGGCTGTAATGAGGCACCTGCTCCCCCACCATTGGCCCCACCCGCACCTCAGGCTGACCATTGTGTGTGGCTACTTCCAAATTCCCAGAGGGAAATGACACAATGACTCAAAATCACACAAGGACACCCCTCCCCCTCCCAGATGTCACTTTTCTTTTGGTTTCTGAAACACAGTGTGTTCTTTCTGAGGTTCCCTTTTCACAGAATCCACCCAACTGAGAAGGGTGGTTCTCAGATCTATATTCTCCCCAACGAGCACTTCAGTGAAACTGTCGTTAGAAGCTGGATGTCCTGCCTGCCCCAGAACATCTCAGAGTGCATGTTTCATCCTTAAACTTATTGCAGCCATGGAGAACTGCCTAGAAAGGACCCAAGCGAAAGGCCCTGTGCCAGGCAGTGTGGGTGAAATGCAGCCTCAGCATGACCCACCACATAACCAGGGTGAGGTGTGAACCATGTGCCTCGTTTCCCTGTCTGCCCCACACAGATCACCACATGGTGATCAGATCACCAGCAGGAGGAAGATGACCCCCTACCCCCAGTCCTGGGTGCATCCCATCCTCCCATGACCACCCTATGTGATTGCTGATGCTAAAATCCTCACCGTCCATCTTTTTCCCACCAGTTCTTTCACAAAGCCACAGCTCAGATCCAGCCTGTCCTGAAGGCCCAATGAGCCCTTTCTCAGGCCCCCACTGCCACCTGGCCCCAATGTCCCCTGGCCCCTGCTCTCTGCCTGCTGCCACCCCACCCCACAGTGCCCAGCTGGGGGTTGCAGTGATAAGACACACAGCAGCTCTCTGCCCTTGCTTCGACAACAAGGAGGCTGCAGACCTGAGGACAGCCAGGTCTACTGGCTTGTGGCAGGACATGCTGCTGGCAAGGACATGCCCAAAAGCCAGCTTTGGAGATGACAGTTTAGGCTCTGAACAGGGCCCACAACTGGGCCAGCCCTTATCCCTTCAGATGTATGGAGCCTGCAGAAGGGTGGCACTCATGATCCTTCCAGTGGCTGTGGGCCTGGCCCCTGCACATGTGGCATCTGTAGACACCACCTCCCCCAGCAGTATTGTTTCCTCATCTGCCCAACATGCAACAGGACTTCCTCAGGGCAGCCCCTCCATGCCCAGTGCTTCCCCCTCATCCTCAGATGAAGCAGATGAGACAAAAGTGTCATCTCCCCACCTAGGTGCAGAGTTAGCTACAGGCTGAGTGCTGGAGCCAGTGAGGCAGGCCACCCTGCTTTCCTAGCACATTTCGCGTGATCCATCATTCTAAGAGAAACCCGTGGGTAGGCAAGCTTTGCCCCATCAGCTAACTCTTGTAACTGAGAACAGAAGTGGGTTCTGGTGCACCCCCCGACCTCCATGATTATTAAGGGAGGTCTGCAGGCCATGCCTCCTGCCACACCGGGGTCTCCACCATGATTTGGTTACACCATGGCCTACCTCATCAAGACTTTTCTCCCCCGTAGTCCCCTGTGTGCTCTGTTGTTCATCCAGACACTTGGCCAGATGCTGGCACATGTGAGCAGTGGCGGCCAGTGTCCTCCGCAGCTGGTGGGTCTCATCAGCCAAGGAGCGGCACAGAACATCACTGGCAGCGCGGGCCCGTTCCTTCTCGGCCACGCTCCTCCGTAGCAGGACGACTTCTTTCTCTCGCTCATACTGCGGCTGGCTCACCAGCTGCTGCAGCTCCCTCTCTTTTTCCTCTAGTCGCTCAGTAAGTCTCTCAATTTCCTAAGTGGAAGATTTAAAAGCACAGTTCGTTTGATTAAAAGAAGCAATGTCAAGGGGCTGGCCAGTTACTCAGTTGGTTAGAACAGTGTTATAACACCAAGGTCAAGGGTTCGGATCCCCATACCAGCCAGCCACAAATTAAAAAAAAAAAAAAAGAAGAAGAAGAAGAAGCAATATTAAAAGCAAATGTTCACAAAGCAAAAGAAAATCCAGCATGGACACTCCATCTGTAGGTAACAAATGCACTAATTTGGAGCGTAGGCTTTTTTTTTTTTTTTTTTAAAAGATGACCGGTAAGGGGATCTCAACCCTTGACTTGGTGTTGTCAGCACCACGCTCAGCCAGTGAGCGAACCGGCCATCCCTATATGGGATCCGAACCCGGGGCCTTGGTGTTATCAGCACCGCACTCTCCCGAGTGAGCCACGGGCCGGCCCGGAGCGTAGGCTTTTGAACTAATTAACTTTGGAGTTTTTCAGACTACAGTGTTGTTCTAAAACTTGGTCTAAAATTCTGTTTTCATAAACAAGTTCATAAGTTTAGATTTTATGTCATCAAATTACTAAAAGTGGCAATTACGAACACTTTTTCTTTTTTTTGGTGGCTGGCCAGTACAGGGATGGAACCCTGGACCTTGGTGTTCTCAGCACCACACTCTACCCAACTGAGCTAACCAACCAGCCCTCCAAACACGTCTTTCACAGGAAGGGTAGAAACTCCCCTGATGTGGGTTGCCTCCAAAAGATAAGTCCACATCCTAACCCCCAATAACGGAGAATGGGACCTTACATAGAAATAGGTTCTTTGCAGATGTAATTAGTTAAGATGAGGCCACACTGGATTAGAATGGGCCCTAATCCAAACACTAGTGTCCTTGTAAGGAGAGAAATTTGTACAGACACATGAGAGAAGTCCACGTGAAGACAGAGATTGGAGTGAGCATGCAGAAGCCAAGTAACACCACGGACTGCTGGCCGCCACCAGGAGCTGGAAGAGGCAAGAAGGGTCCTCCCTGCAGCCTTGAGAGAGAGCCAACACCTTGATTTCAGGCTTCTGGCCTCTAGAACTGTGAAAAATTAAATTTCTGTTGCTCTAAGTCCCCAGTATGTGGTACATACGTACTGTTATGTTGTTACAGCAGCTCTAGGAAACTAATATACCCGGCCCAAATTACTTCTTCACAAAAAAGAAAAAATCCTTAAAATTACAATTTTTTAATACCTAGACTGAAATTTGTGCTTTCCTATTTTTAAAGAACCCTCCAACATAAACAGTACATGAGGGAGGTGAAGCAGGCTCAACCAGTCCACCCTACAAATGAAGAAACAGCTTCAGAAAAGTCAGGGACAAGGGCCGGCCCGGTGGCACACTGCTACAGTGTGCCGCTTGGGAAGTGTGGCGGCGCTCCCGCCGAGGGTTCGGGTCCCACGTGCAGACCGGCTGCTCAGTGGCTGAGCATGGCACGGGAGCAACACTGAGGGTTGCGATCCCATTGCCGGTCCCAGTCCGGTACGGGCGCGACACTGAGGGTTGCGATCCATTGCCGGTCACAAAAAAAGACAAAAAGGAAAAAAAAAAAAAAAGAAAAAGAAAAGTCAGGGACAAACCTGAGCTTCCCCTAGGAGGAAGTGGCAGGAAAAGGATCCTCTGTCTCAGGTATTTGCTTACTTCCCACACAATGTGAGGAGAGATAGACAATGGTAACCTAGAATCTTCTCACCACAATGGAACCAGATACCAGGCCATATTACTAAGGGAATGCTGAATTGTTAATCTCTTAAGCAACTTTTTTAAGTCATAAAAATAACGTGCATTGCTAAAAACAAAAATTCAAATATACGAAAGGAAATAAAATGAAAACCAAAAATTTCTCCCCCCTCCCCACCACTTCACTCTCCAGAGACAACCACTATTCATTACTTGGGCACATATCTTTCCAGAACATTTATAAGCATCTATAACATACATGTAGTTTTACACAAATGGATCATACAGCAACGCTGTTCCTTACCTTGCTTTTTCCCTCCTTAATAAGCTACTTTATTCCACGGCACCATAAAGAAACCTGCCTCCTCCTTTTTAACTGCAGCCTGGAATTCCATGATAGATTCCAGATTTATTGACCACACCTCCAATTGACGGACACTGCAGCTGTTTCCTTGTACAAACGCATCAAAGGGAAAGAAAACACCCAGGAGTTGCATGGCCAGGACTGTTTTGAGAGTGGGATTAAGAAATAGGGGCTGGCCAGCTAGCTCAGTTCATTAGAGCACAGCTTTATAACACCAAGGTCACAGATTCGGATCCCCGTATCTGCCAGCCACGGAAAGAAAAGAAAAGAAAGAAAGAAAGAAAAAAAAGAAAGGAAGAAAAGGAAGGAAGAAAAGGAAGGAAGAAAAGGAAGGAAGAAAAGGAAGGAAGGAAGGAAGGAAGGAAGGAAGGAAGGAAGGAAGGAAGGAAGGAAGGAAGGAAGGAAGGAAGGAAGGAAGGAAGGAAGGAAGGAAGGAAGGAAGGAAGGAAGGAAGGAAGGAAGGAAGGAAGGAAGGAAAGAAAGAAAAAGAAAGAAAGAACTGGCAGAACTCAGGGACGTGGCCAGACACCAGGTCCCACCCTGACTCCTGACACCCCTGCTGCCAAGTCATCCATGATAACCTAGTCTGTGGTTAAGCTCAGCAAGTAACTGCATCACCCTCACCAGGTGACTCGGAGAGTATTCTGGAATTCTCTCAGGGCATTTTTAAGAGTCTTCTCCTTCCCACTTTCTTTAGACTTCACTCTAGAAGCAAACCGGTGGTGGCAAGTATGACAAAGTGACAGATGGAACACCTCATTAGAGACTAACCAGTAAAACTGGGATTTTTGCCTAGAGGCATTTGGCACCTGTATTCTATCATCCCATCACATCTGTGCTACCCTCTGACTTGGAAAATGTCAGAAATCTCAGGGGTGACTCCATTCCCAGCCAGGTGAGAGCTTTTCTTATGAGGCCATTACTGTCATCTTTCTGCTTTATGACCCTGACGACCTCAACCCTGAATAGAGACTAGGCCTTTCTGTACTAAAGGAAAAAAAGGGGCATCTCTCTAAAAGCAGTCCAGTCAGCATCAGCACCTCCTCCTGCAGACAGCCCTTCAGCACCAGGCTGAACCTGCAGGACTGGGAGGCGGGAGGGGCCTCGGTTGTTTGGAAGAGCAGAGAGGGCTGCAAGCCAAGCATGGTGCATTCACTGGGCCACCACCCTTGACTATCTGAGCCCTTCCACACAACTGCAGGCTACCAGCTTGTTCAAAATCACTCAATCTGGGCCGGCCCGGTGGCGCACTGCTACAGTGCGCTGCTTGGGAGCACGGCGGCGCTCCCGCCGAGGGTTCGGATCCCACATACAGACCGGTTCCCGCTCACTGGCTGAGCGAGGGGCGGGCGCAGCACCAAGGGTTGCGATCCCGTTGCCGGTCCCAGTCCGGTATGGGCGCGACACTGAGGGTTGCGGTCCGTTGCTGGACACGAAAAAAGACAAAAAGGAAAAAAAAAAAAATCACTCAATCTGGGTGCTGCCACATGTATGAGGTGCACATGGTGCAGTGGGACGTTTACCCAGATGAGAATCAACTGCAGCCTGCTTAACATGAAATGCTATGAACAGAAAAAAGAATGCCCAATCTTAATGTCATCTCAAGTTCTCACTCCTGATTATTTCCATGGTACTGAACCTAAAACCACACACACAGATCTGTTTCTTGGCCTTGAATTTGCTTGTTTTCTTTAAAAATTTACCATTTTAGGGGCTGGCTGGTTAGTTCACTTAGTTAAAGTACTGCATTATAACACCAAAGTCAAGGGTTTGGATCCCCAAACTGGCCAGCCACCAAAAAAAGACAAATTGACCATTTCTGAAGGCATAACAAGCTGGTTAGGGGCTTTGTTCCACGTTCTTTGTGAACAGAGGCTCTTACTTTGGAGCCTCCTGACTGCTCCTCTAAAGTGCCACAGACCCCAGCCACAGCCCCCCCACAGCATACTTCACGGCCACATCTTACCCCTTGCCTGGCCTTCTTTTCCCTCAGCCAACAATACAGCTTTGGTGTTTGTTACTGGTGGCAGAATGGTAGTGCTCCTGGGCAGTGACTTTTGTCACACTCACCTGAACGAGCCCTAGTTACTCTCAACAGTGGCTCAAAGAATAAACACAGTTGGTGCATAAAGAGACCTGACCCTAGAGTACATTTTCATTAAACTTTAAAGCTACTCAGATCAAAAGGTGTGATTTTCAGCAGCATGACAGAGAAGTTTCTCTATCCTTGTCTCTTTCTGATATGAAAACTTACTCAGGGCAGATACATATCAATATATAAAACACAGATATCAATATAAACACAAATACATATAATATCGATGTAACCAGGAATTCCGTAAACAATCCCAATGAAGCCAGTCTCCCATGGAATCATAGATTTAACATACTTCTAAGTCCTATAACAACCACAGTGACTGGCAGCAGGAGCAGTCAATGCTTTCGTAAGCCCTCACTCCGCACCAACCATGCAATCTCTACACACCTTTTATGAGACAATTTCTATCATTTCTCTGATTCTACAGATGGCAAACTAAAGCTCACAGAGTCAAGGCAGCTGCCAGAGTGAGTGGGTGAGGAGACAGAGGACCAGCCTCAATAACCTCCGTCTACTACAGCTCCCTCAAGCCCTATTCAGGACTAGAGGACTTTGGGCAGAACCTGGTTTTTAAACCTCCCTCCTGCACTGGTCAAATGGAGATAGTAAGAGAAACAAATGTGTCTACAAAGAGCAGGACAGCACACCCACAGGCTCCCAGAGCGTCCCAAGGACATGGCTCGCTCTCACCTCCACCCCCCAGTCCTTGGCACTGGGTCCGTCCCCACACGGATGCCCAGTAAATGTTTAGGAATAAGAGTAGGCCATACAAAGACAGATCAGGACCTGGGTCCTCAAGTGCTATACAACACAGAGGCAGAAAACCCACGGACATGGCTGACTATAGGGGAGGAGGTAATGAATCTGAAGGACTTGCCAGCCTTTTTTTTTTTGGTCTTAAAAATCAGCTTTCAAAAATCCATATAAAAATCACCTCACTCACAGAGACTTGTTAGGTAACAACATATAGCCAGCTCAGAGCTGGCTTCTCCCCTCAATGATGAGGCCTTGCCACAGCCATTTGAAACAGAGGTAGAACCAGTGGGAGATAGCGCACTGCACATTTGGCTGCTCACAATGGCAGGGCAGCCCTACAAAGCGCTGCCTGACTTATCCTCCCCCGGCAGTGTGAGGACCTCAGGACCCCTCAAGCCCTTGAGCTTTCAGCACTTGTTCCTGGCTCTGAAGTTGAAGAGGTTTGTGCAGGTTCATGCAGCTATGTTCCTGTCCAGTTAGTGACAGTTCTTAGGAAACAACAGCACCTTGACCACTATGATCAGACAGCAAGACCTGTGCTAAAGCACGGCTTTGTGCTCAGGACACAAAAGTGTGAAGAACTCTATTAATAGTCTTGTGGATCAGCTTTAAAAATAAGAGGCATAGCCTCTTGGCTTCATCCCTGTATTAGTTTGCTAGGGCTGCTGTAACAAAGAACCACAAAACGTGGCTTAAACAACAGAGATTTATTGTCTCACAGTTCTGGAGGCCAGAAGTCTAACATTTAGGTGTCAGCAGGGCCACACTCCCTCCAGGCACTCTAGGGAAGAATCTTCCTTGTTTCTTCCAGGTTCTGGTGGTTGCCAACATTCCTTGGCTTGTAGATGCATCACTCTAATCTGTCTCTGTCTTCACATGACCTCCTTCTCCCTGTGTATCTTCACATGGCTGTCTTAGAAGGACAACAGTCACTGGATTAGGACCCACCCTAATCTAGTATAACCTTGTTTTAATTTATTATATCTGCAAAGACTGTTTTCAAATAAGGTTGACATTCACAGGTTCCAGGTGGATATGAATTTTGGGGGGACACTGTCCAACCCAGTATAGTTCCCTTTCTCTCTCCTTCGTGGGCAGCCCTTACAGGGTGCCAAAGTACGGGCTGCAGCCCAGCTCATAGCTGGTGCTGATGGGACTGTGAGAGAACAGAAGAAAACAGGAATTATAAATAAGAAAGGCCAGTACCCTGAGCCGATTGCATACACCAAGCAATTAAGATATGCCCTGGGGAAGCAGTGATGAGTGAGCAAGACCCTTATTATCCATGGAAGAGCTTAATGGGGAAGCAAGGCAAACACAGTAAGGTCAAAAACTAACATGGCCTATTGTTAAGGGTGTACACTATTAATCCCTAGTAAAAGTATGGCAAAACAGAGAGAGAAAAGCAGGAAGAGAAAGGGAGCTGATATGCCAGGACCAGGTGGAGCTCCTAAGGCCAGTCCTCAGGGTGGTGATGGGATTGAGCAGTTAGGAGCCACACAGTGAATTAGCACCATTATTCCAGAAAGTCTTAACTACAGGATGTTTGCAAAGTTATCCATTCAGTCCTCTTGTTACAGATAAGGAGAATCCCACTGTGACAATAGAGAGGACCACAATTCTCTGGTCTAATCTGGCCCCATCACACACTGGTCACCTGGGACTTCTCCACATCTCTGCACCTCAACATCCTCTCTGGGAGCCCTCGGTCCCTACTGGCCCAGAGTCCCTGCTCCTAATGAGCTGAGCTAGCTGATATAGTCATCGATGAGTGCAATTTACCAATGGCTTGTTCCTCCCATGGTTTTAACTCTGCACCGCTATCTCAGCGAACCCAGGGCTTCTGGGAGGTGATAAACCTCTCCATCCTTCCACAAGTTCTATGAGCAACCCCAGACTGAATGCTGTGGTAAGGAATAAACATGTAATTGCATAGGATAACAGATCATTAAAATGCTCCTTAAATAATTAAAACTCCCAAAACAAAACCTACAAGTTGGGAATGGGAAGACCAGTAATATTGGGACCACAATCTGGTTTTACCTGCAGCCACCAGGCCTGGTTAGTGGCCATGAATACATATAGGACACTAGGAACACATGCAGACTGAACATCAGACTATGAGCATAATCCTGCTCTGGTTGTGAGGTGTCCACATCCCTTCACTGCTCCTACCAACTGTCTGGCAATGAGTTCAGAAGGTCTCTTCAGGTCTCTCTTCTGTGTTCATCTGTGTCTACAGGTGTCCACATTAAAATCAGTGGCGCAGACCAGGTGACTTTCAAATTTTCCTTCTTGGACACAAGGAAATAATTACGATTTGTAATAATGAACATGTTAATAATACTGATTCGCTCATCACATATTGTACACAAATACTGCTAGTCGACTCAATACCTGATAAAGATGTATAATCAATTATGTTTCAATTAAAAAACAAATTTAAAATAAATAAATAAATTTGTCTTCTCATCTGATGAGTTATGATCCGCTTTCCAGGAGGGAGAGAGCTGGAATGGGGAAGACGTTTGGCTGCTAAAGGTATTTTAAATGATGCGGATAAGAAAATACTGTCAATATAACATTAAATAAAATTATATAGACAGCATGACCATGGCAAGGTCATGCCATTATATAGACAACCATGCCAAGGATATATATGTACCCTAGCACACAGGAAAAAAACAGGAAGGGGGCATGCCAAGAAATTAACAGTTTATCCCTGCACTGTGGAATTATGGTGGCGGTTGTTTTATTGTTTATTCTTTCCTTTATTTTTCAGATATCAAAATTACTTCTATAATTTTGGAGAGAAACATGTTTTTTTTCTAAAATCTGGCTGTAGAGCCAAGCCTGGAAACAAAATCTATCTTCTTCACGCCACTCCCTTTGGAAAACTGGAATGTTATGTATGATAGCCATGGATCAAACGGAATAACAGATGTCAGAGTTCACTCGGATGTCTGCAGCACTTAGAATAACTCAGAGAAAAGTACTGTCACTCTTGCTTCTGTGCTGCACGCTCATGGCATTTCATAAAAACAGAAGTAACATCAACGACAAGGAAGAGGAGGAGAAAGGACCTAACTCGGTTATGAGACCGCGGCAGGCGATGGGCTTCTCATTACTTGCACTGCCGAGCTGAAGTGCACCCAGCTGGGACCCACACCGCACAGAGCCCTAGAACCGAGAACTGCGCGAACTGCGCGCACACACCTCAGAGCGGGCCGAGAGCACGCCCCTCACGACAGCGCCTCACACACGCCCCTCGGGCCCCTCGGACCCGGCGCCCCGCCCGCCCCCCCGTCGGACCCCGGCGCCCCGCCCGCTG
>NW_007726458.1:552775-565796 GCF_000696425.1 Galeopterus variegatus
AGTCCCCGAGTCCCCGCCCCGAGCGGGCCCCATCCCTGACCCGAGTCCCCGCCCCCCGCCCGGCCCCGCCCCGAGTCCCCGAGTCCCCGCCCCGAGCGGGCCCCATCCCTGACCCGAGTCCCCGCCCCCCGCCCGGAGTCCCCGCCCCGAGTCCCCGCCCCGAGCCGGCCAGGCCCTGCCATCCGCACTCTTGACCCGCCTCCCAGGCCGGTCTGCCAGCGGCCCCATCACGCACCGCGCCACCCCGGAGTCTGGGTAGTTGTTGGACCCGGCCGGTGGCTGTGATGTGCGGTTCAGCGGCCTTTGATGCAGCTTCTGATGGGAAGAAAAGAAGGAGTCAAAGACAACCCGTAAGTATTGCACCTGGGCTTGGGTCCGAATCTGCCCCTGGCCCTGCAAGGCTCTTCGGCTAAACGGAGCAACGGGTAAAGGGCCACGTTCCAAGAGCTGAGCTTCCAGCTCGCCAGTGCCTTTGGTCACATGGGGACACCGAGTCCAGAGAGGTGCCCTACCCAGCTAGGGCGCCTGGCGGTGGCCCAGAGCCGGGTGGTGACCCCGACCTGGCGCCGGACCCCCGCATACCCCTTTCTAAGGTCGCAAGTATGGGCGGGACAGTCTTAGTGCCGGAAGCTGTTCTTAGAGCAGAAGGCAGCAGGGAGCTGACCCTTTCCCACCATCACTTGACCATCTCTTTCCTTCCCTCAACTTCCCAGACAAATGCTGAGCGTTTTTCCAACTGTGTCAGATGGTGTTTCCCGGGTCAATCCTCACATTTGGCTCCCAGTAAACTTCACAAAATTATTTCTGCCTCGAAAGCCTTAATTGCAGTCGACAAGACTGGCGCTGTGAACAGGATCCGAAGGAGGAACCTCGACCACCTGGTGGACCCCCCCGCTCTCGGGTGGGTACCACCAAAGGACCTCTTGGGTCCACTAGCTTGGGGTCTCCACTGGGTGTAACTGGTCAGCCTCTTCTCAGATCCACGAAACTAACGTATTTAGTTTGAGCTTCCAGTTTATTGGAGCTGGTTACCCCTTTCCGAGGGTCTTTACTATATCAGAGTGAGAGGTCCTGCCTTGAATGACAAGGCGAGTCTTATTTCTCGGTTCTTGGGCACGGTTAATTTGGTAGCTCCTAATCTGGTTTCTCTGGGCAATTTCATGCAAGACAGTCTCTCCTTAGTTTTCTCTAACTACATGAGAGCACTCTTGCTCCGAAGGTAAGAGGACACTGGCTCCCTCTGGCCACGTGGCTTTCTGGGGAAACTGGAACTTGGGAAGTGCTGGGACACTCCTGCCCAGTGTGCAGAGGTCCTATAGGACACCCATATAATGTTAAAATTATTGCTTGGCCGGGAGGTGTGATATGATGTGGGGATTAGGCCTGCAAGCACCCGACTGTTTAGGCATTTTGGGGAGACTGAGACCGGTAAGAGGGATGAGTGGCTCCAGGGTGAAATCCAGAGGAGCGATGCCCATAAGCAGCACATAGATCCACCCCACTGGCTTGCCTGGCTTGAAAGAGCTGTAATGGAAAATGAAGCTTCCAAACTGGAAGGTGCATCTCTCTTTCTGTCCCAGCTGGTTTTGTGTTTATTACCTATGGGCCCTTTATTTGTGAATATCTTGAGAAATGGATCACAACCAAGCCAATTGCTTTGCTTTAACTAAATGTGTTGTTGTTTTGTCCTTTGACAGTTCTGGCGACCACAGGGGGATGTTATTGGAGTGAGCAGGACTGAAGCCATGTTGGGACCTAAAACTGCCTGGACTGTGCAGGAGCGTAGGATCTGAAAAAGGACAGTTTTTTTTCTCTCCACTCTTGCTTCCCATCCCCTGACTTTCTTATCTCACTCACTAAGTAGGAAAACAAGGCCAAGAAGCTAATTAGTACTTTGCAAAGCTAACAATTCTTTCTTTGAAACTTATAAAGTTTTGAGAAATGATCAAGGCCAAATGACCGACGCTGGCCTGGGGCACCAGACAAATACACTGGTGCAAATCGAAATCTTGCGGGGTCCTGAGATGACAGCGAAGACGAGAACAGAAACCAGATGAGGCCTTGGCGAGACCTTGTACCTGACCCATGGACACGGACCCGTCATAGCTCACTTCTCCTTCTCTCCTGCTTTTCACCTCCCACATTCCATTCCCTCAACCCTTCCTTTAAAAACCCTTCACTAAATGTAAGTCTTTGGGATGGTGAAATAGAGCTCCCTACACCCTCATAACGTAGCTATCTGCTTCTGTAGGATTGCTTGCTTAACTTAAGTAACTCCATTTTGCCCCCTGTCTGACCTGCAGACTATCCCCCCTTCTGCATGAGAAACTGCTGACCTTCTGATAGAAACAAAAAACAATTGCACGGAAACAGGAGCCATACACAGTGAACTATTACATGGGAACAGGAACCATACACAGTGAAAACTTGTATGCTCGGTTCTTCGAACGGCTCATTCTCGGCCTCTGTGACCTAGCTCCCTAGCTGTCTTTGTGCACCTGGACAAACCCGTGTGACAATGGGATGTAGTTTTTTCCTTTAAAAACCCTACAAGACCAAAGCCCGACGCCACTCTTCCTTGGTTGCACCTTGGGAGATGGATGCTGGCCAGCTGGAGTGAATCAACTACCCTTTTCTGCACGAGTGGCGTGTAAGTGCATTTCTTGTGGGAGGGCGCCTCACGACAATGGGACAGCCTACCATCTCCTTCAGCTGAATGCGTCTGCTTTTCTAACACCAACCATTTGACTTCTGAGGGTTTTTTCCTTTCCTTCTCAAGGGGGCAGGCAGCCGAACCTGAGTCCAGTAACAATGTGGAGGGGACTGCTGACCACCCCAAGACCCTTTGAGGAATACAGAAAAGACACTGCTAACCCCTCCTTTTGGGGACCACTGTCTTCCTCATGGAGCCCTGAGAGTTGTGAGTCCCTCTCAGGTCTGAGCTTTGCTCTCTTTGCATTTGAGCTCCCTGATTCGTTTGGCTTTGGGATACCCAGGGTTAGTTTGTGCTGTGGCAGGGCACATGACCTTTGGGTTTGCAGTGGCTGATGAGTCACCAGCAAAAAGGGCTGCAGTTTTAATATTGCAGACCTGGGTAAGGAGGGGCCTCAGGTGTCCGACTGGGTCAGACAGAAACTGGAAAATCATTGGCTAAGTTTGGTGGGGAGATCTCAGAGCCAAAGCCATCTTGGCTCTAAAAAAACCAAGATTCAACATAAGAATGGGATCCCAATTTCTAAAGATCAGAGTACTCTGCCTTCTGGTATGTCTGTCGTTTTTGTGTATAGGAATTATGTAACACCAAGGTCAAGGGTTTGGTTCCCTATACCCAACAGCCACCAAAAAAAAAAAAAAAAAAAAAAAATTATGGCTGCAGAAGATGCAAATACTTACAAAAGTGGCAAAATATTACTAAAAATATTATCAGAATTACAGTGGCCCTGGTGTAGAATATTCCAAAGACTGATCCTTTCCCTCCCATGAACAGCTATGTGCTTTCTTGTTTGTCTGGCTCTTTGTTCTGAGAAGTTGGCTGGACTTTCTATCTGTTGGGCGCACATGATTTATAGGGCCTGCATGTGCGGGCAGCCAAACAAAAGGTTGGGAGCCCCAAGAATATGTCCAGACAGATATGCAGGTTGTACCTCATTTGCATCTAGACCCACTGTTGCCAGCTCTTAAGGCATTATCTGTCTTTTGAATATTTTGAGGAGAGGCTCTGGGTCTTGGAAGGGCTAAGGTACATTTTAAAATAAGGGGACCTTAATTAGGCCCACCCATAAGCTTTTAAAAACATTTAAAATTTTTTATTGTTTCTTTAAAAGATTGTTCATAGATGTCCAAGTAAAAAGCTTAAGGAGGAGGGGTGTTGGCTTGGCCAGAAGTGGCATCTGTAGGGAGAGAGCAGAGTGGCCTTGCTTGGCTGGTGGGATAGGGTTGGTGGCACTAGGCCCAGCAGGGTTGTGTAGCTGGGTGTGAGGCCAGAAAGAAGAAAGGATCCTCCCTGGCTTATATAAAGTTGGTCATATGACCACGACCTCTGAGGTCCCAGCAAGAGTCCTAACATCTAGGAGCTGTAACACCACAACAGGCTCCCCGAAACTAATCCCGACAAGCACACCTAAGGGTTAAAGCTACCTTTCCAGATAGTCCAACAGCTAAGTCATGTTTCCAAGGACATTCGCATCACCTGTGGAAAACATTGGACCCTTGCACACCAGATGTCCTTAACAGCTCACCTCATCATCCCCCTGCACACAAGTTGCAGCACCAGCAGACAGCCAAAGCATCTGGTGAGCTGCTTTTCTACATTACCAAGTAGATGTAATAATATCACTGCTGTTAGGTTCAGTGAGATGGAGAAAAGGGAGAGAGAGACCCAAGCCAGGTGCCATTTCAGCCAAAAAGTTTTTTTCCACTAATGTGAAGGGGAGACTGTGTCAGATCAGTTCCCCCAAAGAAAGGAAAGCAGGAATTTACAGACCTTTGAAGGTTCTGGCAGAGTAATGGGCAACTTCGAAATCAATGCTATATAAGGTGACATAGCGCTTGTCCTCTCTGCTAACACCTGGTTGGTTAGGGCATAGGCTTCTAATTAGTGTCACTACTATAGCATCGCAAAGTGCTCCAGCCTGAAGCTGGCTACCACAGCCCACAAGACATTCCTTTGATGATAACAGTCATGGTTACCCCTTCCCAGGACAGTAATTTCGCTGCTCCTTCCCAGAGCAGAAAAGGGAAAGGGAAGGGAGAGAAGGGGGAAAGTTGCTTAACCTTGCTGTGCTGATGTTAAGCTGGCCATGAGGCCTAACAGCTGCCAACAAAACAGACTGGCCAAAGTCTCTCTTCACCATATCAATACCAGTGCAGACCATGCTGAGAAAAATCAGCTTGCCTAGATGAGGACCCCTTCTCTTCTTGAGTAGCTAGGATTTGAAGGAGATGCTCTATGACCTGTGCCACTGGTAAGTGACTAACAGTTTTACACACTGAACTGGTCCTGAGAACCGAGATGTCTTCTTTGTAAGTGAAGAATATACAACGTAATCTTGAAGAACTGCACAGTGGTGTGTTGCTTTGCCCCCCACGGATTTGTCACCCCACTTCCCCTGGGTGATAGAGCCACAAAGGATTACTCAAAGCCCATCTCTCCTGAGCAACAAGAGACCCCAAAATGGTTAATCTCCCAGAACTCTCCTGTGAAAGGCATCCCTTCCTTGGGAAATTAACCCCAAATTGGGGTTCTCTTCCTGCATTTATTTTCCAGACCAGGAAGTTACAGGAAGAGAACATAGGTGGGGTTATCGTTTAACAGTATAGGCTGGTAACTTTCAGTGAAACAAGCCAGATGACATTCCAGTAAGGCAATTAAGTGGTCCTATCAACAAAAGTTTAATCTTAGCAAACATCCCTTCTCCCTCCAACATTTTCCAGTATCTATTCCTATCAATCAGTAACTAGTCTGTCCTAGAGCCAGCAACCTTGCTGTGCCACAAATCTTTATCTTACACCAGAGACTTTATAGCCTGAGGAAAATTTCCAGTCGTCTGCAAGGTCAGTATTTGAAACTGCAAGGCTTTGGAAAACCAGGCCCTGAGAAATACATTTGCTTTATAGTATATTCCACAGTGATGTGGCCAGATTGTACTTTGTGTGTGTAATGGACTGGGACACAGACAAATTAATCTTGGTGAAAGGATTTTTCATCTCTTGTTTCTATTCGCCAATATTAGTGTTCTGCTGGCTTAGATTGTTACCTTTTTCTGGTTCCTTACTCTGTTTTGTCCTACTGGGTCCCAGAAATCTCTTTCCTGACCCCTCATCAGAATCAGAAAGTGAGGAAGAAGAAAACACTAGCTACCTGAATGAGAGTGCTAGGGAAGAGTGGGACTCCTCTGAAGAGCAGGACCCCGTGGTACCCAACTTAATACCTGTTGAGGGTCTTGTCTGGTAGGTTAAGTATCTTTTGAAATATTCTGCAACTTGGATACCTTTAAATCCTGATTCCTGGTTATATCGTGCTAAACTCTTGGATCCAAGCACACCGGTCCATATACTTCGAGAGATGGGGTTAAGACTCTCCCATTGCGCCCATTGTGTCCCCAACTGAACCAATGCCCAAATGGCCCCTCTGGCCTCTTGTGCAGTCCCACCTTTTCAAAAGCCTCTTACAAGTCCCAGCCAGCTCTCTAATGGAGCACTGCATTTGCCACCGAATAGTTAAGCAAACATGGAGTAGAGTCACTCCCACACCTGAATACCTGAAACACCCCTTACTCACATGTGTCTGGTTGTTGCTGTGGCTGGCTAACTAAAACAGTAAGGAAACCACCTGTGCTGAACCCATCCACACTGTTACAACACTCCTACATTGACTGCCACGCGGCAGTTAAACTCCTAAACTCCTAACGGCTTCACTGTAAATTTCCACCATTTGCTCTGGTATCTGTGATGCTGCTAATTGAGAAAGGGACACAGAGTTAATCACTACACAGCCCACAGCTGAGAAACTAATGTCTTCTCAACCAATCCATGCCATGCCCGGCAAGCCAAAGCACTACCAAGCACCCGAAATATACCCAAGGGTCCTATAACTCTGCTACAGAAGATGTGCCTTGTGCATCCCCTTTGACAAACCCTGTGAATGAAATGAGAACCTCAATGGAGAATTAGTCAAAAGACAGAGTAGGGACACGCCCCAGGGAGGCGGTTCATAAATATTCAGACTGGATTGGCCGGGGCCTTCGCACCAGGTGGACGAGGGATGGGGTGGGGGGCAGAGGTCAGCGTTAGGAATTTGCATGTGGGACGGAGACGGTAGAGAAGGTCGGGGCGTGCATCTCTCTCTGGCGGAGATGCCTGTGCACTTTGGCACTTGCCTTCGTTTAGTAATAAAGCCCTATCATGTTCGGTTTCTCTGTCCCTCCCTTCCTTTCCTTTTGCCGGTCCATGAAAGATTCTTCTTTCATGAACCAAGAACCTGGCTATGCCACCCCGTAACAATATTACAAATGATAAATTGAATATCCTCCACATTCAGTTCTCCCCTGCCAACCCCCCAACCCCTAATTTACTCTGCTCATCTGAATGGACTTTAACTAGATACATGATTTTTAATGGGGAGGAAAAAGTAGACCCCACCGCTTTTGTTACCCCGCTTTCAGAATAGCCACGTGTAAGGCAATAGGTTGGCTACCCCAATAATGCCTTTCTGAGTGCACGCATCACTGACATTCAATTCTAATGAGGAAGTTGAATTAAACTGAATAACTGTACTAAAAGAAAATAATGGATTTCTCTCCCAGCTTTTGTATAGATAAGGCTGCGTATGACACCCTTTAGGAATTCCTGTCTCGTTGGGGCTGGGGGAGGTGTGTGTGCCGTTTCAAACCTAACCTACACTACTCCAAACCTGCTGCTACCTGCAATTACAGCATGAACATTCCATATCATAGACCCCACCAGGCTGCCTCTGGCTAGACTGTCCTATCCATCCCTTGGGATTAAACAGACACCTGTTCTATAGGGAATATGTTTCCTGAATCTTGGCACTCAGACTTTTGTCAACCGCAGATAAAACACGTTCCAAAAGATGAATGGGCAGTGATTAAGAGAGCATTTATGCTTCCTTTATTAACTGGTAGTGGATTACAATATTTCATCTGCAAAACATTTCCTGGAAAAGAAGTTTATGCACTTTCCACGTCCGTTGCAAACTTTTCAGGAACGCTTCTTATTTTGAAGAAATCTCCTACAGAAAATCTCAGCCTAATACAATCTGAAACTAAGAGTTTTAACAGCATTGTTTTTCTAAGTAAATTAGCTTTAGATTTTCTCCTGGCTAAACAAGGAAGAGTATGTGTCCTTGTAAATGACTCTCCCTGTGTTTAGTTCAGTGAATCAAAACATGGAAATCAATGGGGCTGGCCCGTGGCTCACTTGGGTGAGCGTGGTGCTGACAACACGAAGTCAAGGGGTAAGACCCCTTACAAGTCATCTTAAAAAAAGTAAAACAAAAAAACCCCATAGAAATGAATATACATAAAATAAATGCATGAGACCATTAAACATTTTCATATGCCCTACAATAGAGTGAAATCTTTGTGTGGTCCTGGTTAACCGGGCACCTAAAGGGGATCAGAAAACAGATTGTTGAGGGCCGGCCCATGGCTCACTTGGGAGAGTGTGGTGCTGACAACACCAAGCCAAGGGTTAAGATCCCCTTACGCAACTTGGAGCGCACTATCCAGTGCGCCACCGGGCCGGCCCCACCGGTCATCTTTAAAAAAAAAAAAAAAGCAGATTGTTGAAAGTGTATCATATAGCCTCTTCCTTATTTTAGTTTTCCTTTTTTCTGTTCTCCATAATTAAATGCTATACACAAAGTGGCATCAAAAAATTGAAATAGTAATGGAATCACAAATTCCGTAAATGTCTAGCAACTTTAAGGCAGGAAAAGGATGTTAATGAGTATTTCTGCTGGGCCTTAGTTGTCCCATCTTAAGGAAAAAGAAGGGATTGTAGTAGGTAGAAAAAAAATATTCGTTAGTGGAAATTATGGACTTTTTTTTTTTGTCTTTTTCCGTGTCCAGCAACGGATCGCAACCCTCAGTGTTGCCCCCGTACCAGACCGGGGACCGGCAACGGGATCGCAACCCTCAGCGTTGCCCCCGTGCCTCGCTCAGCCAGTGAGTGGGAACTGGTCTGTATGTGGGATCCGAACCCTCGGGCGGGAGTGCCGCCGCGCTTCCCAAGCGGCGCACTATCCAGTGCGCCACCGGGCCGGCCCCACCGGTCATCTTTAAAAAAAAAAAAAAAGCAGATTGTTGAAAGTGTATCATATAGCCTCTTCCTTATTTTAGTTTTCCTTTTTTCTGTTCTCCATAATTAAATGCTATACACAAAGTGGCATCAAAAAATTGAAATAGTAATGGAATCACAAATTCCGTAAATGTCTAGCAACTTTAAGGCAGGAAAAGGATGTTAATGAGTATTTCTGCTGGGCCTTAGTTGTCCCATCTTAAGGAAAAAGAAGGGATTGTAGTAGGTAGAAAAAAAATATAAATTATGGACTTGAAGCCATATCATACTGTTAGTGGAACTGAGTGTATCAGAAACTGTTCCTATGTAGATGTTCTGTGAAATTGTTTTTTTTTTTTTTTAAAGATGACTGGTAAGGGGATCTTAACCCTTGACTTGGTGTTTTCAGCACCACGCTCAGCCAGTGAGCAAACCGGCCATCCCTATGTGGGATCCGAACCCGGGGCCTTGGTGTTATCAGCACCGCACTCTCCCGAGTGAGCCACGGGCCGGCCCTGAAATTGTTTTTTAAAATGTTTCAAGAACTTGTTGCCTTTTTTTGTGGGGGGCGGGGAGATAGGGAAGAGGTCTGAAAATTAAAATATGTTGATGTTTATGTAAACAAACAAACAACAACAACAACAAAACTTAAGCTACTAATGGATGAGAAAATTTCCCAACCTTTTTGATTCATTACTATCCCAACCCAAAGACAAAAAAAAAAAAAAGGCTAGATAAAGTATTTATAAAAGTTAGGCCCTTCCCGGTCAAGCAGGCATAGAAAATGCTTTTCTTCGTCATATTCGTTATAGGTCTTTGCCCTGAAGTAAGTAATCTAAATAATACATAGGATAAGTTAAAAGACTGCCTGTGGAACTAAACCAGTGCCCAGAATAGAACCTTCTTGGGTTTTGGGTGGCTGGTCGGTATGAGGATCTGAACCTGTAGATCTTGGGTTATACGGTTGCCCTCTGGCCAACTGAGCTGACTGGCCAACCAGCAAAATGTAACTTTCTGACATCTAATCTGCTGTTTTTTTTGTGTGTGTGTGTGTCTTTTGTCTTTTTTCCGTGTCCGGCAACGGATCGCAACCCTCAGTGTTGCCCCCGTACCGGACCGGGGACTGGCAACGGGATCGCAAGCCTCGGCGTTGCTCCTGCGTCTCGCTCAGCCAGTGAGCGGGAGCCGGTCTGTATGTGGGATCCGAACCCTCGGATGGGAGCGCCGCCGCGCTTCCCAAGCGGCACACTATCCAGTGCGCCACCGGGCCGGCCCCTAATCTGCTGTTTTGAAACTCTTCGTAAAATAAATTTACATCTATAAACAAAATCTTCATTTGTATAGGCTTCTCCCTCGGTGCACCAAAATCACTAGAAACTTTCTCTAGAAACTTTTGCAATGGGGAAGACGTTGACCTAAAGTTTACTCAAAATGGATTAAAGAATTAAACATACACCCTGAAACAATAAAACTTATTAAAGAAAACATAGGAGAAACACTTCAGGAAATAGGATTGGACACAGACTTCATGAATACGACCCCAAAAGCACGGGCAACCAAAGGAAAAATAAACAAATGGGATTATATCAAACTAAAAAGCTTCTGCACAGCAAAAGAAACAATTAACAGAGTTAAAAGACAACCAACAGAGTGGGAGAAAATATTTGCAAAATATACATCTGACAAAGGATTAATATCCAGAATATACAAGGAACTCAAACAACTTTACAACAAAAAACAAGTAACCCCATTAATAAATGCGCAAAAGAGCTAAATAGGCATTTCTCAAAGGAAGATATCTGGAAGTAAAAGTTTTAGAAACCATCTGGCTGCAAAAGTATGTGTTTCTTATTTAAGTTATTTACTTTTTTATTCTCTAGGAGATAAAAATCTATACCAAAACTTATCAAGTAATTATGATCACATGGAAGTAGAGAGTAGAATAGTGGTTAACAGAGGCTGGGGAGGGAAAGGGGATGAGAGAGAGAGGGCGAGACTGGTCAATGGGTGCAAAGTTACAGCTAGATGACCAGAATATGTTCTTGAGTTCTATTGCACAGTAGAGTGACTATGTTTAACAATAGGTATTATATTGTATATTTCAAAACAGCTACAAGAGAAGATTTTGAATATTCTTATCACAAAGAAATGATAAATGTATGAGGTGATGGATAGGCTAAATACCCTGATTTGACTTTTACACAATTTCTACATTGTATTGAAACATCATACTGTATCCCATTAATATGAACAACTATTATGTGTGAATTAAAAAGAAAATACAAAAAATAGTCCTACAAATTTTTTCCACTTATTGGCACCTTGTGTAACAAATATATAAAAACAGGGTTAGGAAAATCGAAACATCACTTATAATGTAACTTTATAAAGCAATTTCTTGATAAAATGTTTTATCTTATTAAATAACATTTTGATTCAATTTATGGGAAATACCCATCTTGTAACTTATTTAGCAGAATCTTTCCTCATTGTCAATCCATTCAATCAAAAACTCTTTTTTGAAATGGAAAGTTTATTTTTGAGCACAAACTAGACGAAAAACTATTTCAATACTATTTTTTTATTTTACAGTCTAAAATTTTTATGAATTTGTTTATTTATTTATATTTATTTATTTATTTTATTTTATTTTGAAAGAGAAATACCACATGTTTTCACTTATTGGTGGGAGCTAAAAATAAATAAGTAAATTCAGACACACACACACACAAAAAAACCGGGTGGGGGGGAAGAAGACACAACAACTACAATTCCTTGAAGTTGATATGACAAGCAAACAGAAAGGACATTGTTGGGTGGGAGGGGGGAGAGGGAGGAGGGAGGGAGGTTTCAGTAATGGGCCACAATAATCAACCACATTGTATATCTGAAAAATAAATAAATAAATAAATAAATAAAGTTTACATAACAAACCTTGCCTTTGTTTAAGCTGCTTTTTCTGTAAATTGTCTTAACTGGACATTTACTTATGCTTTTCTTCAGATAAATTGTCATCCCTTTGGAATTTAGAGTTTCCTGGCCAGCAATTGCTTGGGGCAATGAAATGGGAGATTGAAGAGGTGATAGTCTAAAGGGCTGAGAGAAAATTAGGGCTGCGCAGTTAGTAGCACCATGTTATCATGCTATAACATCAGGGTCAAGGGTTCAGATCCCTGTACCCACCAGCCACACACACACACACACACACACGCACACACACACACGCGCGCGCACACACACGTGCACACGCACACGCACACACACGCGCACGCGCACACACGCACACGCACACACACGCACGCACACACACACGCACACACGCACACACGCACACACACAAAACTAGCAAGAAGCTTAGTGAAAGCTGTTAAGATCAGCCTATGTCTATGTGTCCATATGTGTTATGTGTATGTGATGTTTTTCTGCCAAAATATATGAAAGAGCTGTAATTAAGTGGCTAAAAAAAGTGCTTAAATAAAATATTTTATTTTTAAAAGATGGGGACATAACCTACCTTAAATGCTTTTTCGTTCACATGACTTGGGTAAATCTTAGGTAAATAAGACTAGTTTTCTATTTTGGGGTTAGTGAAAACAGCTGTGTCTTCTGACCAGCAAAACACCCGTGCATGTAACTTTAGGGGGCTCTTCCTTAGGCAGGGCTGCCTGACATTTGCATGCTGTAAAAAGGGTTCACAGGACAGTAACTTGAGATGATGCTTAGTTTGTTCAATGTCTCATAGGATTTTCATGAACATAGATGTTAAAAATAAGTGAATTAGGCATACATGTTTGTAAATGAACTCTTCATAAGTAAAAAAAAAGTATTTGGTAACTTGAAACTTTAAGGTGAAATTAAGTAGTAGATAGTCATTAAATTTTCATGTTATTTCTACATAAGTTCAAATACTAAAACATTAATTGAGGGGGACGGATGGCCAGAAAACATTAATTATTGAGCATAACTTTAAAATTTATATACTCGGGGCCGGCCCGTGGCTCACTCGGGAGAGTGCGGTGCTGATAACACCAAGGCCACGGGTTCGGATCCCATATAGGGATGGCCGGTTCGCTCACTGGGTGAGCGTGGTGCTGACAACACCAAGTCAAGGGTTAAGATCCCGTTACCGGTCATCTTAAAAAAAAAAAAAAAAAAAAAAAAAAAAATTTTAAAAAAAAAAAAATTTTTTATATTTTAATTTTTTTTTTTAATAATATTAAAA